>NC_142774.1:3877500-4060000 GCF_988280905.1 Pimephales promelas
CTACTTCATACAGAAGGAGAAAGAGTGAGTGTGTGTTTGTGAGACTGTCACAGTGTGTGTGTGTGTGTGTGAGAGAGACTGTCACACCATCTGTTTTTGTGTGTTTGAGAAAGACTTTAGTAGCAAATTAGCTCTATGAAATATTAATAATCAATCATAACTTGTTATAATTGATCGGGTTAACTTGATGTTGCTTAATTAACATTACAACCAAGTACTTGGTTCATCCCGTGATCACTAGGTTTGGTTATTAACCCCCTGATGGTCTTTGCTTGGGTCTATTGGACCCCAGACAATAATAATAGTAATAGTATAATAATAATAGTATTTTTTTTTTTGCACAAATATAATTTTACTTGGTTTATTAATGTTTTTACTCAACATTTGTGCAGTTTTTGGAGGATTTATGATATCTTTTAAATTTCTATAAATAAATATTAATATTTATTTATAAATAAATATAATTAATGTTTATTTATATATTAATATTTATTATTATTTATTAATATATATTAATATTAATATTTATATATTAATATTTATTTATTTTGAAAAATATTATACATGAATATTAATATTAATATTTATAAATAAATTAATATTTATTTAAATTGTATCCATATCTAACTATTATAAAATCACAATTGTAACAAAAATAAAATACTTTTTGTCAAGTTTAGCATTTTTTTGTACTGCAAAAAACAACTAGTTTTTCAATAATATTACATTATGATTAGAATCAAACCTGAACAACGTTACAAAGAGAAACGTTGGAGTCTTAAGATTTGAGTGTGTGCGTTTGACTATTTTTGTCACACCAACATAAAAACAGATATCGTTCCAATTTAATTTTTTTCGTAGATCTAGACAGTGTTGAGAGCCGTAGAAAGTTTCATACCATTTGGACAAGGAGAACAGTTTTTTATTTATTTGTGCAGAAGTCATTTGGGGTCCAACAGACCCGGCGGACCATCAGAGGGTTAATTGATTAATAGAAATGTACATTTCTGGGGCATGGGAAATGTCTTTATTACTAAGAGCAAGCAGTCAAGATCTATGATTAGTAACTACAGTATATGAGCTTGAGACACGGACAACTTTACGTGTGACATGAACGAGACGCTATAAACTAGACTAAACTACTGTAATGCATACAGTTTACCAAGGGAAATAGAGCGGGAGGATGCAGGAAAGCAAGAAGTTACAGCATTGTTTGAAGTTCAGCAGATCAACAACATGAGCAAACCATCAGTTTAGTTCTAACATGCCCTTCTTGAAAAGGGGTAATGATGCTTAATGTGTCAAATAATGAGACACTTGCATGTCTCGCCCATTTGAAATAATCTTGTGATGAGGGGTTATTAAAGCGTGAAGACGTCACACCCTCTGGAGGGGCGTGAGCCGATGCGAAGCGGTCCTTTTGGAGGGAGTTTTTACGACCCTTTGACTTCTAGCAGGGCTTTTGAATGTGTCATTTCATTGGGTGTTTATGAAAATAATCTAAAAGATTCTAATAATAGTATTGCATCATAAAGTTAGCAAAATGTAATGTAAATTAACAAATGGGGGACGAAGATTGGAGTTTATAGAGACTAAACATGCCACACTTACAATTTTGGTTAACCATAGTATGCAAGTCATGTTTCAGACCAAAATAGTTTAAAGAGAGAATGAAGACATAAGCCAAACCATATTAAAGGAAAATCATGAGGTTTAAAATTAGATGCATGTTTAGATATTTATCACATAGTTTTTAATGTATATATATTAGGGCAAAAATTAATTACGATTAATCGCATTCAAAATAAAAGTCTGTGTTTACATAATATATTTGTGTGTGCTGTATATAATTATTTTTGTATATATAAATACTAACATATGCATGTATATATTGAAGAAAATGTGTTATTCATATATAAAATATTTATATTTATATAATATAGATTATGTATTTATATATATATATACAGAATTTAAGCGCAAATAATTCTTAAATATATACAAGCATGCATAGATATTTATATATACAAAATAATTATATACAGCACACACAAATATATTATGTAAACACAGACTTTTATTTTGGATTCGATTAATCGCAATTAATTTTTGCACAGCCCTAATATATATATATATATATATATATATATATATATATATATATATATATATATATCTGAAATTAGAAAAAAAAAAAGTAGGGCGGAGCTTGATTTTATCCTTCGGGAATTGATTTTTGGAGGTTGGGTGTTGTAAATGAGGCAAATTTGAATGCTAGTTTACCGTCAGTTGTGGAGGATTTATATATATATATATATATATATATATATATATATAATATAGGATTTAAAGGGTTAATTTTTCCTCCTCAGCAAGAATTAAGTCACAATTCTCTGCACATTCTTTTGGGTCGTAAAACGCATCAGTCTTGCCAGTGTGTTAGCTTGATTTGGGGGAAGTTTCACATGGGATTGCTAGTTTGCTGGATTATTTATTAAATATAAGGAATTGAGTGTGTCCAGACGCTACACGGTCACTGTGTGTGTGTGTGTGTGAGATCACTCCTCTCATCATTTAATGTGTGTGTGTAGCTGTCAGAAACTAGATCAGCTGGGTCCTGTAGAGCTGCCGTCTGTGAGAGAGGACGATGAAGATGACGAAGGCGATGAAGAGGCAGCGATTGATGAGATGGTGGTAGAGCCGTCTGGAGAGCGCTGGGACTGCGAGACCATCATCAGTGAGTCTGAATCCATACAGTTACTATCAGTGCACTGCACTTTCTCAGGCCATGCGAGGATGTGAATTATTCATTTAGAGGATTTTAATATATATTTAATGGCCATATATATGTATATACAAAATTCAAAAGTTTCTTTTCATGATCATCCTATTTTGATTTTATTCATCTGCCATTTGGAGATATCGTGTCCTCATAGTTCAAAGAATCCCGAGAGATGCTGGAGTTTCAGGAGTTTGAATGAAGCTCTAACTCGTCTTTCTCTCAGGCACTTACTCCAACCTCTACAACCGGCCCAAACTCATCCAGGACCCTCCAAAGGTGAAGAAACACACGTCTCATGTCTCATTCGGGCCAGGGATATTTCACAAAGAGTGAAAGAGTGAAATTCACTGGAAGTTCAATTTCCAATTCAAATCCACATACATTTTGCATGTGAACCAAATGTGGTTTGAGTTACGCGTGTCATGTTTTGACACGGAAGCAAACATGCTATATTTGTACTAATAATAAGCTTTTGAACAAATATAACCCTGCCATATGAATTAATGTAGTTAATGGATATTTAATACATGAATTCATCAAGCTCATTCATAGTACATGGGAATAATAATGCTATTATTGTGGGTCGCACGCAAACCTATGCTGTTTACACTCTCTTTACAATAGTTAGCATGCAATCTACCCTAACCAAAACGCATTCAGAGGTCATTAGATGTTTGTTCATTTATAGAGCTTTGAAACACGTCAGCTGATAAACATTTAAATACTTGACACAATGCAAACAGCAGACCAGTGCATGTCGCTTGCAACACGATTCTTAGGGAATGCATGAACTGATACCACGTATTTTTTTTTTTTTTACGAAATGCATGTTGGTTTGGATAAAAGCATCTGCCAGATCCTTTAATTGTTAATGTGTTTGCAGTCCAAGCCGATCCGGGTGTCCGATAAGACGGGGATTCCTCTGGACGTTCTGCCGAAACGAGGCCCGACGGCCAAACAGGTGGAGAGGATGGAGAGGATAAACGACTCGGACCTTCCCAGAGCCTCGACGCAGCACCGCTCGCGGGACGAGAGCGCAGAGGAGAAGAGAGCCAGAAAACAGGCCATCAAGAGCGAGAGGAAGGTGCGTACGGCAGCGAATCTGAGGCGTCATTCTTTTTAAGTCCCCCTGGATTCAACTTTATCCCTTAAAACTCATCTTTGATCACTAAAATGTTTTTTCCTGTGAAAAAAATGTCTTAATGCCTTAAAGGCGGGCATACACTTTGCGATGTCTGTGCGATTTCAGCAAGGTACCTACTCACACTCAACGAGTAAATCGCATGCGATGCAAAGCCAAAGTTTAGGATTTATGTGCTCACACTGTACGGTCCGATCGTCGAGCCGCGACTTCACTGCTCACACTATAGACCATTTCACAAGATGTAAACAACACTGGTCCAGAAGCACTTCCTGTTTCAGTTTGTAACTGTTTTCTTTATTTCACATGTAAAGAAAACATCTTAAAGATGTTTGTTTAACTTTTTGATTCAGTTTCAAATGTTCTGTTGGTTGTATTTTATCCCAGCTTTTATGTAGTGTTAAAAAACTGAAACAGGAAGTGCTTCTGGACCAGTGTTGTTTACATCTTGTGAATATAATATCTGCGATAACCCCCTGGATTGCGCCTATTTACGTGTATGTATCCAGGGATATTGTCAAAACAAGCATCTGCTATCAGTATCAAGATGATTTAGCATTTTCAATTTATGCATTTAATTATTATTAGTATTATTGTATTATCATTATTAGGGAAGGCCTATAGGCTAATTTTATTATTAAATTGATCCGCTATTATAATTAATTTGCCACGCAATGTTTTCACAGCACAGAACCAACGTGCTGCGAGGATAATCAAATATTACATAATCTTACTCTTGTCTAAAACATTTAGGTCGATTACAATGAATTATAGGCATATAAAATAACTATTAACAGTCTATAATATGTCTGAACGTTGCCATAATTAATCATCAATGAAAATTAAAAACAGGTTTATTTCAAAAAAATTGTTTAACAAATCAATAAAAGGTGTTAAATCGCAGGTGGCTTGAAGACGGTGGGTAATATTATCCATTTTGCAACACGAACTGGAGGTAACTGTAATTTGTAGCTAGTTTGAACTACAGAACTTAAATTTTTATTTTAATTTTATTTTTGCTGCAGATGAAATGGTTAAACTTCTGTTTTCACGCAGGTGCAGTGAGGGAAAAAACACTGAGTTTAGGGCAATCGGTTCGTAGCTTTGCTTCAACTGTTTTTGACATGCCAGAAATTCATCGGACCATCCGATGGTCGATCGTGAGAGGTTAATCGCTTCTCGTTTCTCCCTGTACACTGCATGACAAACGACGCACGACAAAGCTGAAAATCGGTCCGACACGAAAAAGAGTCGCACGAGTCCGAATTCGGCTCAAAATCGGTCAAAAATCGCACAGTGTATTATTAAAATAGCTTGAATGTAATTTGACACCCATGCCTCGTTTAGTATATGCAGATTCATGAATATGCAAATTAGTCCTGCCTCCATCTGTCAGAACTACATTGGAGGAGGACATGGGCTTGTGTTTAACCACTTAGCAGCATATATAGCTAAAAAGCACTGAACATTCAGTTTTTCCTTCATGGTTTCAGGAGAGGAGGACAGAGAAGAAAGCCAACAAACTGGCGTTCATGCAGGAGAAACAGATGCAGGAGAAACAGATGGTTCATTTAAGAGCCAACGTTCAGGGCATGAAGCTCTCGTAGGACACCAGCGGAGACCATAGGACCTTACTGAAGACACGATAAGATCATTTACCTTACCCAGGACTTCCATGTTTTGTTTTACTCATGCAGTGTTTATGAATAGTGTTGCCATGGATACATCACGATGAATGGAATGTATGGAACTGTTCTGTTTAAACAGTTCCACACTTGACTGACTCAGAGTTCTGTTCTATTTAAACGGAACAGCTTGACTGTTCAAAGGTAAATATTTATGTACAAAAATGTAATTAAACTTGGGCTGTGAAACGATTAATCGTGAATATTCGCATCCAAAATAAAAGTTTGTGTTTACATAATATATCTGTGTGTAGTGTGTATAATTGTTTAAATATATATATATATATATATATATATATTTAAACAATTATACACACTACACACAGATATATTATGTAAACACAAACTTTTATTTTGGATGTGATTAATCGCAATAAATCGTTTCACGGCCCTAAAAAAAAAATCCAACCATTTTTAAATATAAAATACCAATCCCACTTTTAATAAAAAACACTCAATCTCATTTTCACCAGTGACACAATATTGAACTCAATGCAAACTATCAGCTGCCTGTAAGCTGGACAGGACGGCTTCTCAAAATCTCAAAATGTCATTCACAACAGTGAACAATAAACAACTTTGACCTGAAATAAACGTATCTGCTACATGACATGACCGTCTGCTCTAATGTTCCCCATTAGAGTCGGATTAATGTTGGAGTTGTGTGTTCACATTTTTGTTGGAAATTGTAATTTGCAAGCTGGAAGTATTTTATAGAAGCTCTGGCATGCAAAAACAGAAGTTAACTTGCGCATACACAACCATCCAAAAGTTTGCCGTCGGTTTGATTTTTCAATCTTTTTGAAAGAAGTCTATTTTGCTCACCAAGGCTTCATTAATTTGATCGAAAATACAGTAAAATTGTGAAATATTATTATAATTTGAAATAACAGTTTTTATATGTTAAAATGTAGTTTGTTCCTGAATTTTCATCATCATTACTCCAGTATTCAGTGTCACATGACCCTTCAGAAATCACTCTAATATGATGATTTGATGCTGAAGAAACATTATCAATGATGAAAACAGTTGTGCTGCTTCATATTTGCGAGGAAAATTGTTTTTTTCAGGATTTTTCAGGTTTCCTTGCTGAATAAACACACTGACCACAAACATTTGAACGGTATGTGTACATATGATGTGCCATTTTATTACAGCTCATGATACCTGGTGTATTTCATATATATATATATATATATATATATATATATATATATATATATATATAAAAATAATAAATAACGTATTATTTTGCTGTCAGTCTCAACAGAGCTGCTGAATGAGGGGTCCTTTTGTGTTGTGAGTGAGTGTTGCCATAGAAACAAACAAAATACATCAGTTACTCTGCCATGGCGATCGTTCTGACGAGAGTCACGTGACCTGAGGAGCACTTCTAATCTTGGAAATCTTTGTTCAAATGCCAAAGGAAATGTTTCTGGCCGTCCTGAAGATACGCCTGTCGCAACTAATGGCAAAGGAGTTTCGGTTCCTATAAAAGCACAATGAAGACAAAAGCCAAACACGTTTTTCAATTCACCCACGAACCGGAAAAACTCGGGAAAATTCCATTTCGTGATGTCATGTGAGGGCTTGTATTTGTATGAACAGTCATAACCTGTGTGATTTTCCCAGAACTTCCCGGAGACGGTGCTTTTACTGTCTGCATGGGACTTTCCTTCACTTCTAGAGCTGCCTTAGGGAGTCTAGATCCCGTAAGCGTTCACCATATCTCCAGGACTCATCTCCAGCCTGAGTGCGTGTGGACAGTCGTATCCACCCGAATCGTCGCCCGTATCGTCTTCATCGAGGGCATTCTTCCTGTACGGGCTTGCATTGTCCAGGTCACGGCCGCCCACATCCTCGTCACCGGAGGTCGGCTCCTCATCGCTGCAAATCTCTATTAACGTGGTTTGCTCTTTGGGTTCGATGTGCAGTTCACTGGCCACGGCCTCCGGGTAAAGTCTCAGCGGTTCGAACAGGTGTGTTTGTGTTGGCTCGAAAACCTACCAAACCAGAAGGAGACAAGTCACTGTGAAGCCCTGAGTCGGAATCCTGTTGTGAAACTAATTCACACTAAAGACGTAAGGACTAATCTGGTTAAAAACTGACTAATTAAAGGGATAGTTCACCTAAAAAAGATGTTTGGGCGAACATTAGGAAGCAAACAACACTGGACCTCATTGAGTTTTGTGTAAGGACATAAAAACACTGAGTCATGTTTTGATGACAGAAAGTATTTTGGAATCACGTGAGGTCGAGTAAATGATGACAAAAACGACATTTTTTGGGTGAACCGTCACTCTTAAAGGAGTAGTTCACTTTAAAAAAAAACTTTTGCTGATAATTTACTCACCCCCATGTCATCCAAGATGTCCACGTCTTTTTTTCTTCAGTCGAAAATAAATTAAGGTTTTTGATGAAAACATTCCAGGATTTTCTCCGTATAATGGACTAATTGCACAGACAGTTTCAGTGCAAACTGTTCAAAGGGCTTTAAACGACACCAGACGATGAATAAGGGTCTTATCAAGCGAAACGATCGGCCATTTCAAAAATAAATAACAAAGGCGAGCATTTGTGCTTATAAAACTTTCATTTTTTATTTATTTTTCGCTTGATAAGACCCTTATTCATCGTCTGGAATCGTTTAAAGCCCTTTGAACAGTTTGCACTGAAACTCTCATTTGGACCTTGAACAATTTGGTTCCCGGTAAAGTCCATTATATGGAGAAAAATCCTGGAATGTTGTCGTCATTTCTTTTCGACTGAAGAAAGACAGACGTGGACATCTTGGATGACATGGGGGTGAGTAAATTATCAGCAAAAGTATTTTTTTAAAGTGAACTACTCCTTTAATGTCTTGCATACAATGGATTGTGTACCAATGACGTAAATACACAGATGAAGAAATTAAATATATATGAACAATTTTCACATAAATATTGAGAAAAGGTCAAACATCAACTTACCAAAATATTGGGGAACGCAGCCATAGATTTCTTCTTAATTTCTGAGTAAAATTTCTTCACTAGCAGCATCAAGATGGTGGTTATGAAGAGCAACGTTAGGGCGACCCCCAGCACGGGATACAGGTACACGGTGAACGGAGGATCTGTGTGGAAGAACGAGAAACATAATGTCTTTGTCTTTTAATATCCTTTGATACTGCTGGGTTTCGGTTTCATGCCTGAGACCCATGTCTGTTTTGTCTCGTGTAAAAAATTATTTTCCTTGGTAAAATCTGCTTTAATTGGAAACCGAATTTGTTGGAAGTCAAAAAGTTTGGATGCATCTACTAATGACTAGTTATGACTAGTTTCAACATTTTGAAATGGGGCTGGGCATTGACAAATTTTACAATTCGATTCAATTCCCCTTTAAATTCTATTCGATTTCCTGTTGATTCATTTGGTTATATAGGGAGTTGTAAAATGAGCCTATTTCCAAAAAAAGTGGAGTATTCCTTTAAAGGGGTGGTTCAGGATTTTGGACATTGGGCCTCATTTCCAAGTTATCCTGTGTGTTATTTATCAGTGGAGACAGTTTTCAAAATTTTTCATCCAGTTCTTCCAGTTGCATAGTTCGCCAGTGCAAGGCTAGCGTGAGTCAACGGTGACTGCAAGCCTGCCATTAAAAACAGTTTTACCGACTCCACAGTACACCAAAGCAAATCAATTATAACGCCAGACTATCGATGTAAGTGTCTGCTTTACGTGTCTCCTTTACATCGATAGTCTGGCGTTATAATTGATTTGGGATTTAAGAATCAAGATCGGTTCTTAAAATTGAGAATGGATTGAAATCGAGAAAACAATAATTTTGAACACTGAAATAATAGTAATCATAGATATTTACTGATGAAATATGTGTTAAACTTATTTGTCTGTGTTTCAAGAACTGTTTACATGGATGCTGCGTTTTCTATATTATCTGCTGTTGAAATGTTGATATAAATGGCAGTTTGTTTGGTTAAATGTGCACTTACAGATTCGTATGTCTCCTTTGAATTGGCATGCTCTGGGATTGAGTGGTCTTTGTCCGATTTGTCCAGTGAGACTGACGTAGTAAACTTCTCTGAGCTCAGAAAACCCAATGAGCACCTCGCATCTTTCAGTCTTCATTTCACAGGTTGATTCTGTCGAACCCTGTGGGGGAAAAAAACACTGAGACTCACACAGATTTGCAGCAGAAGTGTTGCTGGGCTCCCCGAAAAGTTTACAATTGGAGTAATCGACAGTTAAAAGAACAGTTCACAAAAATGAATGTTCTGTCATAATTTATAATAAATACACTCACCGAAAGGATTATTAGGAACACCATACTAATACTGTGTTTGACCCCCTTTCGCCTTCAGAACTGCCTTAATTCTACGTGGCATTGATTCAACAAGGTGCTGAAAGCATTCTTTAGAAATGTTGGCCCATATTGATAGGATAGCATCTTGCAGTTGATGGAGATTTGTGGGATGAAGCTCCCGTTCCACCACATCCCAAAGATGCTCTATTGGGTTGAGATCTGGTGACTGTGGGGGCCATTTTAGTACAGTCAACTTATTGACATGTTCAAGAAACCAATTTGAAATGATTCAAGCTTTGTGACATGGTGCATTATCCTGCTGGAAGTAGCCATCAGAGGATGGGGACATGGTGGCCATAAAGGGATGGACATGGTCAGAGACAATGCTCAGGTAGGCCGTGGCATTTAAACGATGCCCAATTGGCACTGAGGGGCCTAAAGTGTGCCAAGAAAACATCTCCTACACCATTACACCACCACCACCAGCCTGCACAGTGGGAACAAGGCATGATGATCCATGTTCTCATTCTGTTTACGCAAATTCTGACTCTATCATCTGAATGTCTCAGAAATTGAGACTCATCAGAACATTTTTCCAGTCTTCAACAGTCCAATTTTGGTGAGCTCTTGCAAATTTTAGCCTCTTTTTTCTATTTGTAGTGGCGATGAGTGGTACCCGGTGGGGTCTTCTGCTGTTGTAGCCCATCCGCCTCAAGGTTGTGTGTGTTGTGGCTTCACAAATGCTTTGCTGGATACCTCGGTTGTAACGAGTGGTTATTTCAGTCAAAGTTGCTCTTCTATCAGCTTGAATCAGTCGGCCCATTCTCCTCTGACCTCGAGCACCAACAAGGCATTTTGGCCCACAGGACTGCCGCATACTGGATGTTTTTCCCCTTTCACAGCATTCTTTGTAAACCCTAGAAATGGTTGTGTGTGAAAATCCCAGTAACTGAGCAGATTGTGAACAACCATGCCACGCTCAAAAATGCTTAAATCACCTTTCTTTCCCATTCTGACATTCAGTTTGGAGTTCAGGTGATTGTCTTGACCAGGACCACACCACTAAATGCACTGAAGCAACTGCCATGTGATTGGTTGACTAGATAATTGCATTAATGAGATGAGGTGTTCCTAATAATCATTTAGGTGAGTGTTTATGACCATATAGCAGCACAACTGTTTTCAACATTGATAATCAGAAATGTTTTATCATATTAAGAGGGATTTCGGAAGGATCATGTGACATGACTGTGGTAATGATGCTGAAAAGTTAGCTTTGATCACAGGAATAGATTACATTTTTACATATATTCAAATATTTCACAATATTTCACAATATTACTGTATATTAGTTTTTTTTTAAATGAATGCCGCCTCGGTGAGCAGAAGAGATCACACCAACTCCAAACTTTAAAATGGAGGAGCACGTAAATATTTTCATGAAGAATTTCATTTTAGGATAAAAAATTTCTTAATTTTCCACACAAAAGTCTATCATATGACGTCAGAAGACTTGAAAAATAGTGTCATAAGTCAAATGGGCTAATTGTTAATGTGATTTTTTGAGCTATAAATAGTAAAAAGCCTGAAAAAAAGTCTGAGTGTGAAGTATTCCTGTAAGTGGACAAGAAAGTGAGTTACCTCTTCTGTTTTAACAGTGTATTTCAGATCATCAGTGTTGTTCCTCAGAGCCGGCGCGTTGCGGTACAGATGCAGAGGGTTGATGAACTGGATGTGAAGTTTCCCCTTTTGTGCAGAAAGTTTAACCTCAGGAAAATCCAAATAACCTGAAGCCACAATAGTACTGTTAGCTCATACTGCATGTGTTTGATATTTCAGAGTTCAGCCAATAATACAGGCTAAACATACACTTTTTGGTGGTGGGATTTTCATTGAAGCTGAAACTATCGGAGTCGCACAGATCTGAACTCATCCCTCCCCGCACGGCCATCACAGTCACGAAGTAGGTATTGTATGCTGAATTAAACAGCAGACTGGATATGTTTAAACTTAGATTTCTTGTGGTGTCATATGTCCTGGAACACAGATAAATAATTACAGTGAGCAGACAAAACACTTTCAAACTACAGATGAACAGCCTTATGGTTTGACTAAGGACTGAGCAGACATTTTATCAAGCTAAAATACTATGAAAGGCTGTGAAGCTGTTGGTGTTTGCCGGGGTTTCCCCAGAACATTTACCTTTCCTTGAGTGGATTGACTGACTTTTTCACCTCCACCGAGAAGTGTACGTCCTGACTGAGATCGGGATATTCCCATCGCACTTCAACTCCATAGTTGTCGCACTGTATGGTCACGTTGACAGGAGGAGACGGCCGACTCACGGCTAAAAGAGAGTTGATCATATTAGAGTCCGAACACCTGATTTTCATGCATGTTACATTTCTTATTATGCTAAATTAAACAATGCGCAGGATTCCCATTCAAAGTACTTTAAAAACATGAATACTGTGACGTATGTGGGTAAAACTTCTAAATTTCAAATATAACTCTACATGTTGTATAGTGAAAATTAAGCCTGTTAGGAGGACCATTATTCTCTTTTTTTTTGCGTTGTAACATTATTCTTAAGACAATTGTAAAGTAATACAATTCTCATTTGCATTACTATGATGCATAAAAGTTATATAATTAAGTGGAAAGTATTTATATTGTTATTTAGTAAATTGTTTATGAAGTGTTAATAATAATGGTAGTATTTGTTTTACTGAATATATATACATTGCCGTTCAAAAGTTGGTACAATAATAAAAAAAAAAATAAAAAAAAAAAACAACAACAAAAAAGTGAAAATAGTAATATTATGAAACCATTCTAATATGATTTATTATGATTAATTACATTAATTTAATTTAACATGATTAACATTTCTTATTATTATTATTATTAATGATGAAAACAGTGTACACGTTTCCCCCCCCCATTCATTCTTTGGTGAATAGAAAGTTCAAAAGAATGTGAAAGTTAATCTATATGAAATAAAATAAAAACTTTTATTGAAAACTGTCACTTTGGATCAATTTAATGCATCCTTGCTGAATAAAACTGTTAATTTGTTGTAGTTTTTTTCATGGTAGTGTTTTATCTAATTATTTTTGTCCATAAATATCATTTTCATTACTGTTTTACAGTAGAAAGTGATTTTGAATCACACACAAAAAGTGCATTGATAGGAAATTGTTCTTAATTTTCATTAAAATTAGGATTTTTGGAATAACAAAAACAGGTTAATTTGCTTCATGTACACAAACTATAATTTCTTTTTTTTTTTACGTAAACAGACACAGTTTCGGTCATTTCTGTTGTATTTTGTTTTATTGATTTATCGATTTATTTTATTGTTTATTTGACAGGGACAGCGCACAATTGAAACAATCACACCAGAGTTAGCTAAGAGCTAATTTGCATCTGTTAATCTGTATTGTTTCAGACCGAGCCACGCACCAACAAACAACGACTTTCAGCAGTTAGCGCTGGATGATTGTTGGCGTTTGTTGGGATGAACAAGTCTTTACAGGCTCCACGTCCCCAGCTGACCTTTCCCAGCATTCGCTCAAGGTCTCTCATGACAAAGCGATATCATAATGTTTCCTGCTGGCTCTTCTAGCTAAACACCCCCACACACACACGCTCACACTTGCTATCAGACGCCATTTAACCAGCACACTATTCCCGTCGATAGGGACAGTTTCTGTCTGCAGCCATGTGTGTGATGTTAAAATTGTATCCAGTCTTTGGACTTTGCACAGCTAATGCCTTCAGATGTGTTTTAAAAAGCCTGTAAAGTCATTTGATTGTTGTAATGTGACATATTTATGAGTAGCCTAGCATTGAAAAAAAAGCGGTGCCGGGAGGGGGGGGCTTGCCCTCATATTTTTCTCCTCACTCTTAATTTGTCTTTTATGCCAGATAGCTATGTTATGTTATTTAGTTTTAATGAGAACAAATAAAAAATATAGCTGCGAGCAGCGATGGCGGGCCCAAGCCGGTGGCACCGCAACCCCTGGCTCCTTTAGTTACCTAAAGGCACCGGGGTGGCGGTGCCGAAGGCTTTGGCCCTTTCATGATTAAATGTTAAGACGGCTTGCCATAGTCTGTCATTTTGACTAGTCACAATTATGTTACAGATATCTTAAATGATAATACAAACTATCCAAAATGTAATTACGACTAGACAGAAAGACATTGTTGATATCTACAATGTTAATTTCCGGATAGGCAAACTTAGCTTTTAAATGTTAAAAGGGCTTGCCATACACGGACGTAGGCTCAGAGAGAGTATTCAAACCAAAATATCTGACTTCCTCTTGGTCTGAGCTAATGACTATGAATTAGAAAGTTGTCTGGCTTGAGGAGTACAATGTATATAACGATTTTTGTAACTGTAGATAAAAATAACAACCCCACTTTTGTCAAAAGGTGGCGCTATTTAGTCCCTGCACCATGCCCGTTTCTGAAACTTTGCACATGTCTACTGGCTAATAAATGTGATGTGTCTGTTGAGTTTCATGCAATTTCAAGCATGCTAAGAGTCTCAAAAGCATCCTAAAATAATTTCAAAGTTTGAAGCTTTGCCACGGCAACAGTTTAAAAGATATCAAGAATCCATTCACAGGTCTACATCTACCGTATGTTTACATTATACAGATGAAGTTTTTCATCTGTTTTTCATCATTATACAGATGAAGTTTTTCATCTGTTTACATTATACAGATGAAGTTTTTCATTCATATTATTACATGCAAGCGTGTTTGATTTATGGACCAAGTTTTCGGACCCCGTTCCAGGGGGCGCTGTCTAGCCCCCCTGCCACGCCTAGGTACCATCTTCAGCCCGGGCCTGATGGCTGTGGGATATGACCTGTGTGCAAAGTTTCAAGAGTTTTCAAACCCGATAAGGGCCTCAAAAGCCATTAAGAGTCTCAAAATCATCAAAAAAAAAAAGAATTTTAAAGTTTGATGCGTTGCCACGGCAACAGTATCAAAGATATCAAGAATCCATTCACAGGTCTTCATCTGCCATGTATTTACATTATACAGATGAAGTTTGAAGCAAATCGGGTAAAAATAAGAGGTTGATTTCAAAGCATTTTGAAAGTGACACACTTCCTGCTGCCAGTTGGTGGCGCTATAACTTTGACTCGAAATAGTCTAATCCATGTGATCGTCCTCTTACAGCGAACACACTGATGAAGTTTCATCAAGATATGTTAATGTATGCTGAAGTTATAACACACTTCCTGTTTCACGTTTCTCGCCATAATTTCGTTTCCTCGCCACGGCCAAACCGTTTGAGATATCAAAAATCCCCTCACAAACTTTCATCCTCAATGTCTTGACTTCTTGCACACCGAGTTTGGTTGTGATTGGTAAACACATGCGTTGTAATTTGATGTATTTCTCCTAGGACAACTATTCAAACAACCCATAATTCTCAACTTCCATTTTAATTGTCGTAAAACTTAGAGCACGAAAGTTGTTTGGCCTGATGTGATCTATAATTGTACCGAGTTTCATATTAATTCACGCAAGTGTGTTTGATTTATGGACAAATGTTCGAATCCCAGTCCAGGGGGCGCTGTCGAGCCTCCCTGCCACGCCCGATGACCAGCTTCAGCCCGGCCCTGATGGCCATGGGTTCTGACCCGTGTGCAAAGTTTCAAGAGTTTTCGAGGATGTTAAGGCCCCCGAAAATGCCAGAGAAGTCGCACACAGCAAATAAAGGGTTAAAATTAACCTGACAGGCGCCCCTCCTCTCACTCACACAGAGAGACACTGAGAGACTGGCAAAATTCTAAGATTTTCTCTACATTCAAACAAAGATATCTGACTTTCTGTGGGTCCTAGCTAATGAGTGTCAATTAGAAAGTTGTCCGGCTCGAGGAGTACAATATACATACCGATTTTTGTAACTCTAGTTAAAACTAACAACCCCACTTTTGTCAAAAGGTGGTGCTACTGAGCCCTCACCACGCCCGTTTCTGAAACTTTGCACATGTCTACTGGCTAATAAATGTGATGTGTCTGTCGAGTTTCATGCGATTTGAAGCATGCTAAGGGTCTCAAAAGCATCCTAAAAGAATGGTAAAGTTTGATGCGTTGCCACGGCAACAGTTTCAAAGATATCAAGAATCCATTCACAGGTCTACATCTGCCGTATATTAACATTATACAGATGAAGTTTGAAGCAAATCGGGTAAAAATAAAAGGGTGATTTCAAAGCATTTTGAAAGTGACACACTTCCTGCTGCCAGTTGGTGGCGCTATAACTTTGACTCACAATAGTCACATCCATGTGATCGTCCTCTTACAGCGAACACACTGCTGAAGTTTCATCAAGATCAGTTAATGTATGCTGAAGTTATAACACACTTCCTGTTTCACGTTTCTCGCCATAATTTCGTTTCCTCGCCACGGCCAAACCGTTCGAGATATCAAAAATCCCCTCGTAAACTTTCATCCTCAATGCCTTGACTTCATGCTGACCGAGTTTCGTGCCGTGTGTTTGAATTCTCTAGGAGGAGTATTGCACATTCCATTGCGAGCGTTTTACAAACAAACCTCAATAGCCGACTTCCTGTTGGGCTGGGGTAAAAAGTAATAGTTTGAGGTATATATGAACGATGAGATCAACATGTGTACCGAGTTTCATATTATTACATGCAAGCGTGTTTGAGTTATGGACCAAGTGTTCGGACCCCGTTCCAGGGGGCGCTGTCTAGCCCCCCTGCCACACCCAGGTACCATCTTCAGCCCGGCTCTGATGGCTGTGGGATCTGACCTGTGTGCAAAGTTTCAAGAGTTTTCAAACCCGTTAAGGGCCCCAAAAGCCGCTAAGAGTCTCAAAATCATCAAAAAAAAAGAATTTTAAAGTTTGATGCGTTGCCACGGCAACAGTATCAAAGATATCAAGAATCCATTCACAGGTCTTCATCTGCTATGTATTTACATTATACAGATTAAGTTTGAAGCAAATCGGGTAAAAATAAGAGGGTGATTTCAAAGCATTTTGAAAGTGACACACTTCCTGCTGCCAGTTGGTGGCGCTATAACTTTGACTCACAATATTCACATCCATGTGATCGTCCTCTTACAGCAAACAAACTGCTGAAGTTTCATCAAGATCAGTTAATGTATGCTGAAGTTCTGACACACTTCCTGTTTCACGATTATCGCCATAAGTTCGTTTCCTCGCCACGGCCAAACCGTTCGAGATATCAAAAATCCCCTCGCAAACTTTCATCCTCAATGCCTTGACTTCATGCTGACCGAGTTTCGTGCCGTGTGTTTGAATTCTCTAGGAGGAGTACTTCAAATTCCATTGCGAGTGTTTTATGAACAACCCTAAATAACCGACTTCCTGTTGGGCTGGGGTAAAAAGTAATAGTTTGAGGTATATATGAACGATGAGATCAACATGTGTACCGAGTTTCATATTATTACATGCAAGCGTGTTTGAGTTATGGACCAAGTTTTCGGACCCCGTTCCAGGGGGTGCTGTCTAGCCCCCCTGCCACGCCCGGGTACCATCTTCAGCCCAGCCCTGATGGCCGCGGATTCTGACCCGTGTGCAAAGTTTCAAGAGTTTTTGAGCATGTTAAGGGCCCCAAAAGTGCCCAAAAGGTAGTAAAATAATAATTATTATAATAATAATAGTGAAGAAAAATAATCCCAAGGAAAACAATAGGGCCTTCGCCCTTTCAGGGCTTGGGCCCTAATTAAATGGAGTAATGATGCTGAAAATTCAACTTTGCATCACAGAAAGAAATTACATTTGAGAATAAATTCACATAGAAAACAGTTATTTTAAATTGCAATAATATTTCACATTTTTTTGAAAGCAGACACGAGCAGAACAGATCCTTTCAAAAACATCTTAAAGGGTTAGTTCACCCAAAAATGAAAATGACGTCATTAAGGACTCGCCCTCATGTCGTCCCAAGCCCGTCAGACCTCCGTTCATCTTCGCATCACAGTTTAAAATATTTTAGATTTAGTTTGCCATTGTGTATGAAATGTGCTACATAAATAAACTTGCCTTGCCTCGTCTTACAGGAAACGGAGGTATTTAAAAACAATGACATGGTCATGTGACGGATTAATGTAGACGTACAGCCTGAGTGTGGACAAAGCCTTGATCGGCCTCATCAGTCAGTCACTTGTCACATGTGCTATTTTTGTGGTGGTTTTGATTGTGTGTAATTATGCTCTCAAACACGTTTTCCCAGTTCTGACTATTGACCAATAGCTAACCATGACTAGCCGTTCCATCACTGAGAAGAACACACACACACATCCGCCCACTTCTCTCATTCTGAGAAATCACAGAATAGATCAAGATATCTGGTGTCAATCATAAGAAAGAACAGGCAGAACTTCTGAGAACTCAACAAGCTCCCACCCAAAACATCTCGCATTACAGCAAAAAAACGTGTTTTACTTCCGGGACCAACTTTACTTCAACTTTATGGAGTTGAAATTGAAATGTGCAGCACAGTCATTTACCCAATCTAATTGGAGGCCATTTATCACATCTGAAACCTCTAATCAGATTCATTTATTGAGTCTAATCAGATTTATTTACAAGTCAGCTGTTATATGCTTGAACTTTTACCTTTTTTATGGATTTAGTTAATGTGTAGAGTACAGTATGTCGTGTCAGGACTGTACTTCTGGCCAGATGTCTCATTTTTAACCATGCATTAAGGAATGTGTGAAATGTTAAATTGTGAATGACAGGACTGACAGTAAAGAAAGAAAGGTCCCTCTCGGATGAGTTTTTCAAACACCTGCGTTTGGGATTAATCTCAATTGTGAGTGCAATAAAAAGAGCAATCGCCCCGGCCCTTTGGACCACATAAAACTATGCTCTTATTCTTATCATGTTAAAAAAACACTGTAAAAAAAGAGCAAAGACCTTTAGAAATCAAGATATGATAAGATTCAACATGGGTTTTTCCACAATGAATGATTCATATTCAATCCTGATATGTGCATTATGCCATTTAAAGGCAAATGGAAGAAAACATTTAATGTCACTGCAAAAATTATGCGATGAATAAGTTATGTTTTTACACTGCTTTAACTCGTCAAAATAAGTTAAGCAATTTTCCACTCTTTTATATAAGTTTTATAAGATTCAACTCATTTTTAAGTCAATTAATGCAGTTTAAGTTGAAATTACTTAAACATCCAAGTTGATTGTACAGTTGAATATACATTTTACATTTACAATTCACTTTTATCCAAAGCAACACTGCATTACCAAAAATGTAGGCTAGCCTATTTCTGTTCTTACAATCAAACCCATTGACCTTAGACCTAATCTAAAGTAAAAAATTTCTAACATAAATGTAATCATTAGTGACACTGAATGGGTATATTTACAATATTTAATGACACTCGGCCTATAAATATGGATAAATATTTCAAAAAGTAAATAATAAATGTATTATTAAAATGTAATAAATAATAACACTTCGAGCTAATACATAATAATATTAGCCTATATTAATACGATACTAATAAAATAAAATCATCTTACCCTCTGAGGTGGATTTCTGGATTAATATCAAGATGACACTGACACTAATATAGATCCCTATCCGCATTATTTCCAGCGAGTTTTAATCCAGTATTCACATATTATATCTTTGAGTGAACACAAAATATTAATCCCGTAGAAATGATTGTTCTTCAAGTGTAGTAAACCCCATTTTCGCTAAAAAATCTGAATACTTTCACAGCGACGTGAGACAGTGACAAATCGCGTGCGGTTGGTTGCAACGAAACGTCGTTCGTTGCCTCTTCAAGGAAATGACGTGTATGTGTTTTACGCTCACTCCCTCAGGCACGACAAAGGTGTTTACAGGTATCTACAGGTAACGCACTTACTCACTTACTCATTCCAACCATGTCTATGATTCCAACGAGCGTGTCACTTGTTAAGGTTTGGCTTAAACTCAATGAAAATCATTACAGTAACGAAGCAGAGCGGGTTCATTCATTTACGCGCGTTTAATTTTAAAAGCGGGAAATTTTACATTCATCTGTGTACTGTCTGTAGCCTATGTGGGATCAGATTTCCATCCATCCTGTCGGTTTAAATGAAATGGTGCCCTCTAATGTTATTCGACTACATTACATTAGGTTACATGTGCATGACATGTTCTAAAAGATTATTTACAAGATCTGTGTGTTATTGGGTTGTCATTGCGCCAAAATTTGAAAACCTTCAAATGCATTTTAATGATTAGGACAAACTCAGGGACATAGACTTATAAAGGTTATTTAGTGTGTTGTTGTGCTAAAACCAGGGATGCCATTTAGTCAGCAGCATAGCATCGAGCTGCGCATATAGTTACCATTGTTTGTTTAGCATGATAGCATCTGTTTTTTAATTTGTATACTTGTACTCCTTACTTTGCTGTCTTAATTGCATAGAATTAACATCACTTTTAATTTGCTGTGCACATGCCATTAACTGCAACCGAGCGCTCATAGAGACCAGGATCCAGAAAAAAAAAGAGACCAGGATCCAGAGAGGAGGGAACGGTATCTTCTATGGGAAAAAAAGAAGTATAAGGGAGACCGAGAACAAAGAAAGAAAAAAAGCATAGAAGTATGCAATAAGGTAGAAAAGGTGTTGAGGTGAAGGAGATGGAGAGCAGACCAGGCGAAGAAAGACCAATGCAGCATTAAGACTATACTGAAGTCGACAGCCTGTCTACACCTCCAGAGTCCCGAATCTGATCACCAACAGAACCTGGGATCAAGCTAAGAAGCTATGCTAGCTATAAAGAGGCTTTGTGCCAGTGCCCTGGATCTCAGGGATTCAGTTGTGGAAGTCAATGAGACCAGAAACTGTCTGGTTACTGATATTCTTCTAAATATCAAAAAATCGGCTGAATACATTCGAAACAGTAAAACTCAACTGTTTAACTCTGGGGGAGTGGTAAAATGAGCCTATTTCCAAAAAAAAAAAAAAAAGAAAAAAAAGTGGAGTATCTCTTTAATGAAAAGAGGGACCAAAATATTACTTATATATGTGCAAACTGTTGCATATTTGTAATTGTAAGTGTTATAACACTTTAGTCAGTAACAGGACTGAGGAAAATATCAAAACATGAAGTCACTCTTAAAAAAGCATCAAAATGCACCAATTGGCAAAAATTTGATTGCAAAACACTGTTATAAAACGTTGAGATCAGGATAGGGAACAGGACACATCAATGTCAGCTCAATATCAGCACTGAACGCCAGGCTTCTACTTTAACCTGTAATGTCGTCTGGCGTTCATGAGAGCTGTACATCAGGCATGGGGAGAGATTACTCTGGAGCGAGTGACCCTTCCCCTCTGGATTTGAAGTTTTCTGCGTCACTTATATAATACATAAGAGCTGGAACTGGAACAGTCTAAAACTGAGCAGAAAATCACTTGAAGGTGGGGGGGTGGGGGGGGGGTGTCTCTTTTTACTTCATTTATTTTGTAAAATGAGGATCTCGATTAGAGTGGTGGCGTTAAATTAAACAAATGCATTTTAAAAAACTTGATGAAAACAAAATGATGCACAGCATTGTTTGACTAAATGTCATGCAAGTAAATCAATAAATGATTTGATTAAACTTAACATTTACACGAAACGTCCAAAGGATTCACTAAAATTATTTGGACTTAAAACAGTTAACATTACATGAAGATTATTTCAGTACAACATGTTTAAAAACAAGTGCATTTTATATAATTTTTTATATGGCTTAAATACAGTAAGAAAGTTTGGGTCGGTAAGATTTTTAAAACTGTGTTGGCTGCATTTATTTGACCAAAAACACATTGTGAAATATTACTGTTTTATATTTGAATATTTTAAAATGTAATGTATTCCTGTGATCAAAGCTGAATTTTCAGCATCATTTCTCTTCAGTGTCACACGATCCTTCAGAAATCACTCTAATATGCTGAATTGATGCTCAATAAACATTTCTGATTATTATCAATGTTGAAAACAGTTGTGCTGCTTCATATTTTTGTGGAAACTGTGACGTTTCGTCTTAATTCCAGACAGCAACATAGTGTCGGCCCAGACCCGGCCCACATCTGTACGTGTGGATTCAATGCGTTGCGTACCAGATGGGTCGGTTCTGGGCCGATATTATGTTGCTGTCTGGGATTAAGACGAAACCCTAAAGTGCCAACATCGAACACACAAAAACACTCAAAAGAAGAAGCAGAAAGAGGTGAGTTAAGCCTCTTAAAGGATTACAGCTGCTGTGCTTTGTGGAAGCAGATGTGGAGCGAGTGATCACTGAACAAACAAGGTGACATGACAGGTGCGTGAGGAGACACTCATGTGACTGGATGTTTATGATTTAAGTGTGTTGTTTTGGTGTCAATACTGTCACTGAATGCCTTTGGGTGAGGCAAATACAATAGATTTTAATTCGCCACTTCATATGCATACACAGACGCAAAGACTTTTTTAACTAAGTGCACCTTTATCAATTCTAAAACTGTGAACTATCAGGTAAATATCAGGGTTAAGACTTATATGAAGACACACCATAGGTGTTTTTTACATTTTTATTTGTACTTTCTCACATTTAAGTACACAAAATACATTTTTACTTCTTAAAATATACTCTCCGTCCCATTTGCTTATTATAATACCCTTACACACACAAAAGCCATTACAGATCTTCAAATAGCTGCAATATGTTGAGAGCTCGCAGTGGTCCAACACAAACATGGGTCAAGGGCACAAACACGCTCACCGCTAAATCATCAAATCCCTGGCAAATGTCTCATCCTCCCTTAATACCTTCCATAAGCATCACACACCAAAAGGTTTATTTTTTTTCTCTCGTAGTGATGCAATAGAAGAACCATTGTTGCTTCCCCAAAGAACCATTTAGTGGACAATGTAAAAAAAGGACAATTAGGCCTACACATATTGGCTCAATAAATGACTTCCAAATAATTTTCCATTCAAAAAGATACATTGTAGCCTGCTAATCATAGCCTCAAGCTATCCTAGGTGTGTATATGACATTCTTCTTTCAGACGAACACAATGAGTTATGTTAAAACATGTCCTGGCTCTTCCAAGCTTCATAATGGTAGTGAATGGCCGTTTATGTTTTGAAGTCCATAAAGCGCATCCATCCATTAGTAATTAATCCACACGGCACTGAAGCAAAGCGATGCGTTCATGTAAGAAAAAATATGCATATTTAAAACTTTATGTACTATAAAATAACTAGCTTCCGGTAGACACCATATGCAAGTCGACTTAAGCCAAAATAATAAAACTTAACGTTGACACATTCACACTGCCACCATTATAAAGCTTGGAAGAACCTGGACATTTTTAATATAACTCCAATTGTATTCATCTGAAAGAAGAATGTCATACACTAGGATGGCTTGAGGGTGATGTAAATCTTGGGGTAATTTTCATTTTTGGGTGAAGTATCCCTTTAAGGCCACTTAAAATTAAACAGTTAACCGAACACATTTAATAGAGGTCAGCTCAGTCAATCTATCAAGTTGAAGTGAAAAATCTGTGTTAGTTGAACTGAACTAGTTCTCTACTAAAAAAAAACAAAAAAAAACAAAAAAAAAAAAACACAAGTAAACAAAGTATACGCATGCGCAAAGTCCGCCTGATGAAAACCGTTGGTGTGGAGAATTTAAATGCGAATGCGCGCGAAGGAGCCGAAGATCGAAATAAATATACCTAATACAGATATTCATCGTCACAAGTTTTGAAACGTTATGGTGAGTATTGAAAACTTCTCCAAAGTTTTGCTTTAGGACCCGGTATAAAGTTTAAAATGAATTAGAATCGCGAGTTCATGCAGTCATTGGCTTTGTCGTGTTTTCCCGGTTATCACATAATTTAGGCTATCTGATGGTAGCCAATTTTCTTTTCTTCGTATCTTGTCTACTGTTTGATCAACTTCTGAGATGTGTGATGTGAACTGTGCCGGTAGATTGCAGTTGGCGTCGACCTCTTTCGGGCCTTATTATTTACTTTTAATATGAACACGTAAAGCTCGTGGTTTTCTTATTCATCCATTAATTTTCCTTATCGCTCGAGTCAGTAATTTTAAGCTGTCATGAAAACCTGGATATTTTTAGTACATACCACGAAATTAACGATAAAGCAAAAGCAAAACCTACATCTGCTGATAAAAAGTCTTATCCTTATTATTGAATAAATAACAAGTCGCTTATTGTCAAATGTGATGCAGGGGAACTTGTTAATGTAATTAATGCAAGTTTTTATTTGCAGGTTTTATACTATGACGTCAAGACTTCTTGAATGCATTCAGTGTTTTTCCTTAATTTAAATAAGGTATTTTCACCAAATATCCTGAGTTAGAAATGCTTAATAAAGTTAAAAATTGGTTAATAAAGTGATGTGGTAAAATGTCAACCATGTGTTGTCTGTGTTCTGTATTTTGCTAAATGTATTTACGTTTTTCATCCATTTTTTTTCTTTTGGGACAGTGAGAAATAAAATTGCTACTACAATTTAAAATATTTAATTGGACCAACACCAACCAATTTTTCCATTGGCTGGCTCAACATATATTATTTCGAATTGAGCCCATGTTAACAGATTGTTGTCACAATTGATAAAATTCAATTCACGGAAATTCAATTAGACCAATTGAAAATTTTAGATTTGTTTAAAATTTTCACTGTGATAAATAACCATTCAGATTCGCCATGGAACCATAGATGCCAATAAATAACCTTTATTTTTAAGAGTTTAGCTGGATCAGGGGTAAAAAATAGTTTTAAATGTTCTGGTTTTATTTCCAGGGCTTGCTTCTGCTGTTGTCTTAGGAGCAGAAATAATCAACATGATGCTATTTCATTCACAGAGGCTTGCAGCGCACTAAATGCAGTGTTTTTCTCAGGGGAAACTCCATGTCATCATCCCAGCTCCCTCGCAACTAGGCAACCAGCATCCCAAATGTGTCGGATCACCTCCACAACACCAGCTGAACCAAACTGGTCTATCAAGAATCTACATGAAAACGGTAATGAAAACAAGATTTATTACCTTTGCTGAATGTTTTTATACCTTTCTCTCACATATTCCTTCCCCTGCACTGCTCACAATCATTCTGGAATAATGGCAAATTCGTTCTGGAAGCTCTCGCCACTACACACACACACACACACACACACACACACACACACACACACACACACACACACACACATAAAGGCCTCATAGAAGTGTTGCCTGAAGTGATTTCTGTGATTTTTACTAAGTTGAAAAAAAAAAAAATGTATGTATGTGTATAAATATATTTTAGTGCTGTCAATCGAATGAAAAAACTTACTACTGTAGATTAATCACAAAACAATTAAAACAAGATTAATCGGGTATAATTTATGATATAATTGATATAATATGATATAATTTAATAATGTCACTGTTAATATAATCTCCAAATAAATGTAGAAACAACATAAAGACAGTATATTTTAAATACTGGTTTAATGGTATCTTTTTATGAATGAAGGCCAGAATCACTGGCCCCTCCCCCCCTCATTTTTAGCATTCGTTATAGCCATTCAACATTACAGTGTATTGAAAGCTATACTTTTTAAAAAAAATTATTAGGCTTCAAAAATATAATACCTTTTATTTTAAGTGAAAACAATCCTCACTTAAACTGACCTCACTTTCCATAAGTATAACTAGTTAAACACTAAACACACATACACACACACACACACACACACACACACACATACACACACTACTGAGACAGATGTCCAGTCTAAAAGCTGTTTTGTGACTGTTTATCCTGATTGAAAGAGAGAAAATAAAGCTCTAGTGAATTTTAATTAACAGAGAGAAATCACGTGAAATAAAACAAACAAGAAGGAGATCTGAAAATTTTAGATCGCCACAAATACAGATCAAATACCTTTTAAATGTGAAAATAATCTGATAAAAAGATAAAAATTATGTACATGTATGTGTGCTTGCTTTAAAATTTACATTTGTTATTATTTTGTTAATTTAAGCTAACTCACACACACACAGACTGTCTTTTATGTATAATATATATATATATATATATATATATATATTTTTTTTTATATATATTTTATAATTTGTGTATATATTATATATATACACAAATTCATATTTTAAATATACTTGTATTTTTTGTTTTTGTTTTGATCATTAATTATGTGATTACCGACCGAGAATGTTTTTTTAAAACTATAATTGAAAACAGCTTGAAACATGGAGAGACAAAGATGTTATTGTAGAATTGAGGACAGTGTCTGTAAATCTTCAATGAAAGTGGTTGCGTAACGGAACTTATAGAAATAAGGCCATGCGAGTGAAAACACAATTGAAGACTTTATATTATGGCTTAAAAACTGAAACCAAGGCATCCTTGAACTGACCCCGATGGATTCGATTTTGATAATTGATGAATAAACTAAGTGTGGATCTGTGGAATATCAAATTAACTTTTCACTGACAGCAGAAAATGAAAGTGGTGTCAGTTTAGGATATTCTCCGAATCCTTGTATTAGCAGATTGGGTCACTTCCCCTCTGAATGTAGTTTAGGAGATGATCAGTGTCCTCTGATTCAGACTCTGGTCTAGACCTGGTCTCTGCTAAAGTGAGGAGGAGAGCGTCCGCTGACCCCATTTTGTGTCTGACATGGCAAAGCCTCATGCCATGTGTGTGTGATTAAGTTTGTGTGAAGGGCTAACGTGACGGGTTGGCATTAGCGTTAATATGAAGCTGGCAGTCACATGTCCTTCATGTTATTTTAGGTTATTCTAGTTTTTACATATATTGTAGTGTTTTAATTTCACATTTCAATTAGTTTTCATTTTGTTTGAAAAGGTTTTTTTTAGATTAATTTTAGTTTGATATTTTCTGTATATTCTTATTTACTTTTTATATATTTTAGTTTTTTTCTAGTTTGTTAGTTTTAGATTTTCAGCATATTTTTACTTATTTATATATTAGATATTCTGATTATTTATATTATATTTGTTTTGCCAATATTTATATTTTTAGTATTATTAATTTGTAGTCAAGTTTGTGTGTTTTTCTATTTTGAGTTTTAGATTTTCAGCATATTTTTATATATACCTTTAAATAATATATACACATATTTTAAAAAGTATTAAATAATTTGCAGTCAGTATGAGTATGAGTAACCATTATCCTGTATCAAGTTTAGCTTTATATTTTCAGTATATTTGTATTTATTATTTTTATATTTTTATTATTATTATTATTTTATTATTAAAATATTCGTATTTAGTATTAAAATGTTTTTCTAGTTTGAGTTTAGTTTTAGATTTTCAGTATATTTTTACTTTTTTTATAAAATAGATATTTCATTTTTTACCAATATTCTTATTTTTAGTATTATTAATCAAGTGTTTTTGATTAATAATCAAGTGTTTCAGTCAAGTGTTTTTGTATTTTTAGCTTTAGATTTTTTGTATACTCTTATGTATTTTTTGTGTATATTAGATAATATATATATATATGAAGAGTTCAGATGCAAAAGCCTCTAAGTGCCATTTGAAATGTTCTACTAGAATGATCATTTTTATCAAGCTTGTATATTTAAGTTCAGTGATTTCACTTAAATGGCATTGATAATTACCTATTAATTGTTATTTAAGTGAAATTACTGAACTTAAATATACTAGTTTGATAAAAATCAGCATTAAAGAAGAAAATTTCAAATGGCATTTAGAGGCTTTTGCATCTGAACTCTTCATATATATATATTCTTATTATTATTTTTAGTATTATAATTTGTAGTCAGATGTCTTTTCTAGATGTCTTTCTACCGTTTAGTTTTATATTTTTACATATTTTATAAATAAAATACAGTATAACAATTATTTACTAGACATTATATATATATTATTTATTGTATGAATGTTTTTTGTATTTTTGATTTGTAGTCAAATTAATTTGTGGTAATTTTTATTATATTTATTTCAGCAACATTACATTTTTTTTGCAGTTTTCTTTTTTTTAGCAATAGTGCGTGTTCATTTAAGTGAATGGTTCACGCTCTGCTGTCATCATCCCTGTGGTTTGTTTTGTCTGGTCATGTGATTAAAGTGTCTCAATAATACCTCTTTTTGCATGATTGCTTTATCCACGGCTTCACGGGACGTCCGGCAAACTCTCATTAATGGTCAGTGAATTTTCTTTGGAAAACCTTCACGTGTGCGTCACATATTTTGACTGAATTACACAGCAATGTCCATATCTCTAATTAAAAACATGGCCTCTGCTTAACGTGAAATGCTCAATCCCAGCCGTCCCCTACAAACCCAGATATTAGGATTGTTCTGCTTCTGAAATTCATCCGTAAAAACAGTTTGCATTTATATAAAGCATCAGCGCACACAATTTTGCATTTTAAAGGAAAAAATCATACAGTCAAATGTGCTTCAGGTTACATCAACAAACATAGGTCAGATAAGCTAGTACCTCCTTAAGATCACAATTGCACATTTTCACGTTGTGAACTTTCTAACATTATAATATCAGGGACATAACATGTCAATGAGTAGAGATTAAATTTCAAATCATTTTAACGCCAACCTAGGTGTTCACGTGAAAATGTTGTTATTTTGTTGTTTTAGGACAGGATCACAGACATTAATAAAGCAAATGTACTGACTGTGATCCACGGCACATCAGTAATGAGCTTTAGTCCTAATGAGACTATCGCAGTGATGCCGGCTTAGACAGAGTTTTATCTCTCTTACTGACTGTGGCTTAGCTCATTTCTCATCGTCAACCAACCAGACATCACATCTGCATGTTTCTGTTGAGTTTCTCCTGCTTTTATCTGAACCCCTTTACTGAATCATATTTGATATGCAAATTTATTTGCATATTTGATACAGAAATATTACATTCAAATGATCAAAACTTTGCTGAAAAGCCTTCTGTCATCTGAACATACACTATGTCATCATATTCATAGTTTATATGTTTTATATTTTGTATTGTAAAATGTCCATCTTTAAGTTGTGTCTTTTTGCTGTGAAATCTTTAATCATTTCTATAAACACAAAAATAACTTTTATTTTTTTAGTAGCATTTCATAATGAACACTTCCTGGACTGAAGCATTTTGATTATCCATCATTTACCTTTTATTATCAATTATGATCCATCAGGCTTTTGAGTAACATTTACTTGTTCATCATTCAATCATCATTTTATTGCAATTACTTTATCCGTACAACTAAAACTATAGAGCTTTAATCATAAAACTAAGCATTCAAATATCATTTATGCAGTGACAAATTATATTTATATATTTAAAACATAAAAACTAATACATTTTTGAAAGTACCAACTTTTCATTTTATATGCAGCATTTTTGTATAAATAAAACATAAACAATTGTGGGCGGTTCTTATGTTTATGTTTAGTAAGCACATACACTGATTTCACGCAGCCGCCATTTTGAAATGGCTCTGGTGGAAAGAAAACTGGAAGTGTCGCCTTTTATCATAGGAGAGTCGCGAATGCGATGGCGTATTGTTGTGTTTAATGTAGAAATTTGTTATTCTAAAAATGTACATACATTTCTTTTACAATTTATAAAATGTAGAATGTACAAAAAGAAGCAGGAATGAACTATATACATATACATACATATCCTATATTAGATATTAACGTTCAATAGTGTAAATCGCGGCAGCAGCTTCAGGTTGGTAGTCCAAGACATTGTTGTCTATCTGTACTTCCGGGATTCGATTTCAATTTCAATTTCCTCGCTTTCGATTTCAAAATGGCGGCTGCGTGAAATCAGCCTATTGCATTATCTTTGTGAAAAATGTAACCTGCAATTTACACTTTAAATATAGGCCAGCTGCGCACAGCACAAATCTCTGAATGATTGCCTTTCGGGTGTTTTCGCCCCGCGCCATTGGCTGACCACTGGCCTGATTTCCACTGATCTGCATGTGCGAGCATGTGAGACAGTACTTAACACACACACACACAAACTCCATCTCTCTCACACACACACACACACTCGGAGTTCACACAGACACAAGATGCAGCTGTTATCCCGCTGCGCTCTTTAGCCAGCTGCTGGTCTGTTTCTCTCATCCGCTGAGCTCGCGCTCATCTCCATCATCAGCCGAAGCTCTTCTGTCAACGGCAGAATGCGACGATTGTTGGACAGCAGCTGGATAAAGTTTGGACCAGCTGGAAGAGATGACTGGATTTCGGGGTCTCCTTCACCGCCTACTGCGGAACAACGGCTACAGGTATGTGAGCAATCCCATTAGAGAAGTAGCACAGAAAATGACAGATTACACACAGAAACGTTCTTTGAGACACTCAACGGTTCCTTGAAGAGCCATTCCATTGGACAAAAGGTTCTAGATAGTGGAAAAAGCTTTATTTAGATTATTAAAATGTTCTCCACACTAAGAATGGTTCTTTTAAAGGGATCGTTCAAACAAAAATGAAAATTTAGTCACGCTAAAGTTGTTCCATACCTGTATACGTTTCTTTGTTTTTTGTTATTTTGAAGAATGTTTGTTGCCAAAGAGTTTTGAGGCACCCACTGACTTGCATAGTACACTCTAAAAAATGCTGGGATGTATCAAATATGGACAAACCCAGCCATTGGGTTACATTTTTAAATTACATTTTTAACCCAATGTTTGAGTTTGTCCATATTTAACCCAAAATTGGGTTAAAACAACCCAGCATTTTTTAGATATGGAATATACATATATATATACACGCATGTACGCATGCACAACTGTTTGATGACAGAATTAAAATTTTTGGCTGAACTATCCCTTTAAGAACAGTTCACTGAAAGATTCTTTTGCATGCGAACCAAAAAAAAAAGGTTCTTCTGTGATATCACTGCAAAAAAAAAACAAAAAAACAATTTGGATCCTTTATTTTTAAGTAAAAGTTAAGTGATAGTGAAAGCTAAATTGAAAATAATATTTTTCAAAATTATAATAACTCTGACCTGCAGTACTTCTAGCTTCAGTCATTCAGTTTATTTGAGAATCAATTCGAGACTCTTTGTTTTGTGTTGAATTTCTGGTGAGGATGTTTTGAAGTTTCGGTTGTGATCTCAATAGGGGTTTATTTGAGGTGAGACAGTGACACGAGGGGCTTCAAAGCGCCAAAATATCTAATCTGGCTGAAAAGCAGCATTATGTGATTAGTGTTGGTAAAACGGTGGAAGAAGCAGATTTTGGGTTGCAGTCCAGTTATGGTTATACACACTGGTTCTGGATGATACAATGTTTTGTTTGGAATTGTACAAGTTTCTTATATGAAATTTGGGAATTTTCTTCACTTTCACCATATTTAATGTTTAATGTTTAATCTGGTTACTATTACTAAAAACTGCTGGTTATAGCCTTTATCCCAGCCTGGGGTGTGTTTCCCAAATGTTCAAAATCATGTCCTTTATGCCCCTTTAGGGTTACCACTGGAATGAGCTTTCGACAGAAAACAGCGGGAAATCAGAGCTTATCTTGTACGTCGTTCTCCCGCTCGTCACCGTCATCGTGTTCGGCATCGCATTTGTCCTTCTTTACCGAAGATTCAGACAGAACAAGCTCGGACTGAGCAACATCATCACACTCGACCTGCAGGACCCGGAGCGCAACGCAGAGATTCTGTCGTCACTCACCAGGAACGCGGAGCGGCTAAACAGCACGAGCTCGGACATGTCTGACGGGGTCTTCCTCATGGTCTACCTCCCGCCGCCCTACGAGGACACACTGACGAAGATCACGCGGGCCGCCAGCACCAGCAGCGGAAAAGACGTCGAGTCCATCAAGATCGAAGACCTCGAGGCCAAACTGTGTCCGGAGCTCAAGGCGAGAGGGGAGTTTGTCTGAGGGAAGTCTATTGTAGAGACACCGGGGCTAGTTGTCACACACAAGGGCTATTCATCTCAGTTACACACATGCTTATCTTCTCCAGAACTGGTTGTCTGTTGAACAACGGTGAAAAACGTTAAAGGGGTGGTTGATTATGGTTTCACTTTTCTGACTTTAGTTAGTGTGTAATGCCGCTGTCTGAGCATAAACAACATCTGAAAAGGTCAAACAACGCTCAAAGTTCAAAGCAAAGGGAGATATGTGCTTTTAAAGGGGTGGTAAAATGCCATTTTCACAAGATGTAAAACAAGTCTCTGATGTCTCCAGAGTGTGTTTGTGAAGTTTTAGCACAAAATACCCCAGGTTTATTTTTATATAGCATGTTAAAGTTGTCAATTTTTGAGGATTTACAAAAACGCACCGTTTTGTGCCTGGCCCTTTAAATGCAAATGAGCTGCTGCAGAGGGCGGGGTTTCAAGAGCTCGTGTGTGTTAGCAGTTAGCGCTTTCCTCATGCATACACACTAAAATGACAGAAGCTGTTCTTTCTTTAATGTTAAAACGGAGTCAGACAAAGATGGAGAGACTAAGAAGAAGTGACAACATGTAGAATGCAACTGGACGTCTCTGAATGGTTAGTTGATTAATTTATGTTGCTGATGTGAAGTTAACTATCTTCAGTTAGCATATTCTGTATATATAATTATCTACAAATGGTGTGTTTTTGCTCCCCTTCAAAAAGTGACAATTTTAACATGCTATATATAAATAATCTGTGGGGTAAAACTTTTTGAGCTAAAACTTCACACACACACACACACACACACACACACACACACACACACTCTGAGGACATCAAATACTTATTTACATCTTTTTTTATTTTATTATACAACCCCTTTAAGGTGTGTGTCTGAGTTAACGCGTTTTTCACACATCTTAAATCCTGCAGTTTTTTTTATATTTTCTTTTTTAATGCATGTATATTTATTACACTATACTTTGTATTATATTACCTTTACATCAAATCACAAAAAAAAAAAAAAATAGTTAAGCGTGACTTTAAAGTAAAACGGTAAAATCTTTCTCTTTCTGACTGCCGTTATCAATCTTTTTTTTTTAAGTTGTGAAAACTCTATTGTGGAGTTTTTCTTTTGCTATTTGAGCAAAAATATATTTAATGTTGTCTTTTTTTCACCGCTGTAGAAGTTTATCCAACCATGATAACTAACGCTTCTGAGAAACCCGGAAATATACTATTTTCTCACGTGAGAAATATTCACTTGAGTACAAAGTGTGACAATTAGCCCCGGTCCTCTGAATTTGAAAACTGAATTTGGCAGGGTCTTTTATACAGCAATGTACATACATAGAATAAAAAGATATCTCGATATTCATATTAGTTTTGAATTGAAACAATGTATTATACATTGCCATGAGAGTAAATCTTTGTGCTTGTACAGTATTTACAGCAGTAGGCTAAGTGTTATCAGGAAGTAATCACCATGTGTTTTACTTTGAAATACTGCCTAGTTAGACGCACTTTATGTTGTAGCACAATTAGTAGAGATCAGTCAGTGAACATGTTGCTTTTTTATATCTGCCTGACTGCATCAGTCCTTGTTTGTATTCAGAAATAAATCACTGTCCTGACAGGTTTGCAATGCATTATCATCATCAGTTATGTAGTCTTCTGAAGTATTTCTAATAAAGACCACAATAAAGACCACTAAGTGTCACTGAACTTATTTTTTTAAATCTCAAAGCCCACAGTAAAAAATACTAAAGATATTTTTAATATTTCATTCAATAACATTTGTTAAAAAGTTTATATATTAGTGTGTGTGTGTGTTTTACATTTTGTTGCATACATTTCTTTTCCATTCATTTTTAGCAGCTACACCAGAAAATCGAAATGGCTGCTGCATTTACTTGTATGAAACTACAATTATGGTTGTATGATATTCTTACTTGAGCTGAAAAAAAGTTTGAAACCATCCTGTTTATTCTTTGAAGTAAAGGCTGGATTTTAATAATACATATCTGACACAACTAATGGTGTTGATAAATGCCGACATGCATTCTGCGATGAATGTGGAACATATTATAAAAGTTTTGTATATTTTGTGTTTGATTATCCCAGTATTACTCAAATCAAGGGTGCCATTTATTTAATAAAAACAAGTGTGACCACCCAGCATATTTGGGTCTTGTAAATATTGAATTATTCGTATATCTCTTATTTTGTAGTTATATATGTCTATTTCAGTATATATATATGTTTTATTTCAATTTCCTTAATTATGAGTTTGTACCATAGGCTCTGCACTGTTGCATTTTCTGAATTCTGAGTGACAGTTGGGAGTTTGAGTGTTGCCATGACAACTGTGGTGCATCCTCAAACAACACAAAGAGGACCACTGGAAACACAGTTTTGTCTCTCCCACTCATTTATCACTAAAGGTTAGTAAAAATGATCAAATTTCAGAAAGCAACAGGTATTCAGATGCTTGTACTATATTAGTTAAATTTGGTGTTTGTTTCATGAATGATTTTGCTATATATATACAGTATTTGATCATTTATATTTGCTATATATTACAACAGAAAAGTCTGTTAGCGTGTCATCTGTGTGAAACAACTGTGAGAGCGTCTGAAATATTGTAGTATTATTATAGTTGTTGCTTGATAGTGTGTATATTTGTTTATTTATTTATTGAGATTTCATGGTATTTAAAACCATGATTAAATAATAAAACAACACAGAGAGGAGGACCACTGGAATAAAACAGTTTTGTCTCTCTCACTCTCATTTATCACTAAAGGGAGTAAAGTTACTAACTTACACAAGCGTGCCATCTAGTGGATGTTCTATGTACTTAATAAATTGCCCACTAAATACTTAACGGGAAGCGGAAAAAAATAGCGTATAAAACTTGGGCTACTCATCTTAACCACTGATTTGAGAATTAGAGACCCACCAATCTGTCATTTCACTAAACCAACCAACAAACTACACATCTGATTTGATTACATCTGGTTTGAATTGTTCACAATGTTCATGACTGAAGGAATGAATTAAATTCATGAGCAAATCACTGCGTTTCAAAAGGATTTAATGACTCATTCAGATAAGACACAAACTGTGATTTGATGTCTAAAGCTAAGTTAATAAATGCGCATACATGTAAAAGTTAAGAAGGGGACATCAAGGTTCAGGATTCAGGCCTTAAACTCAGGATTATGGACAGTCAGCGAAGTATACAGAGGCCTTTGCATTGACACACTCCGGCTGGTAGATCAGAGAGATCCTGTCAAAGGAAAAATTAAACATTAAAGACTATGCTTTTTTTTAATAAACGGATAGAGACCTTTCTATCCGTTTATAATATTCTTACATGCAAACACAATAGATGCATTCATGTTTTCCATTAATTGCTGTATTGAATTGGTTGTTGTGTATTTAGGTTTCATTCACTTACATTTTACGGATGTGTTTAGCAGTTTCGGGGTCAGGAATCACTGCAGTCCTGATAGTCAGATGAACACAGTTTCAGGAAACTTGCACTCGATTCACTATAATAGCATTTCTATGTGGAATTAATGTTGACACTAGGCCTACAGTCTGCTAAATTAACTTTTACACTAAACTACAAATTAAGATGTAGGCCTAGTGTGAAAATAGCTTTATATGATGATAGCATGTTCTCATGTTTATGTGTACTATTAAAATAAATTAAACTCACATTTTATTTATAAGGACCTGGACACAGGCCATATCATCACTGATGTTATCGTCAAGCAGCTCTGAAAAAGAAAACAAAATCACATCAGCACACACACATATTGATGTCTAATCTGCTCATCAAGGCGGCAGTTAGTTAATCAAAAATACTGTAAAAAAATGTACAGTAAAAAATACAGTGATATTGTGAAATATATTACAATTTAAATACCTATTGAAATACTTATGGCTATTGTAATTTAATTTATCATTTTCAAATTCACATTTTCGCCAGTCTTCAGTGTCACATGATCCTTCAGGAATCTTTCCATGCTCATTTGCTGCTCAATAAACATTTATGATTAATACCAATGCTGTAAACAGTTGTGCTGCTTCGTATTTTTGTGGAAACCGTGATTATTTTTCTTCAGGATTCTTCGTAAAACTGCACGGTTCTAGATAAATTGAGGATTACATTTTGATTTATTTGTTTCAAACATAGATCACAATTCTCCCAGGATTCTGAGCAGACAAACTAAACAAATTAACATGTAATTAATAGAGGTTCTGACAAAATGTTAATTGCTGCAGTCTATTTAAAATGTTTAATTAATCTGAATGAATTACTTTTAAGTTGAATGAGTAATTCAAAGACTTTTTCAAAATACTTCACTTCATTGATTAGATCAGAGATCAGGAATCTCTTGAATCAATGAATCATTGACAAATATACTTTTTTACATATGCAGTCACTTTTGTCGCCACCTACTGGCCTAACAATGTACGCGATACAAGTGTTATTTGAAGTGCCAAGTTGCTTTCAAAAATTGATTTAGTGTTTATATGTGAACCTACATTTTTTTTTCATCCCAGTACTTCTGTGATAATAATCTGAATATATTTCTGAATTCTGAATATATACGAAAAAACATTTCTGCTGTTCTAATTCTTTGATGAATAGAAAGTTCAAAAGAACATCATTTATTTGAAATATACCTTTTGTAAATTAGAAATGTCTTGACTGTCACTTTTGATTAATTTAAAGTATCCGTGAGTAAAAGTGAATATATATACTCACTGTCGCAGGTCAGTCCACAGAGGTTCAGGGAATGACTTTGGGTGGAGTTGCACACCACATGGTTACTAAGTTGGAACAAGCCGTACAAGGTCCAGACCTCATTTTTGTCCTCTGCACTTTCCAAATGGGGTGGAGAGGTGACTTTAATGGAGGGGCGGCCTTTATTTTTTCCTTGGCTCTTGGCAGACCTGCCCTTACGAGGACCGTGAAGTTCACCTGAATTTTGTGGCTCAGCGATCGTCTTAATGGCGCTGGTGTTGAAGTTAGAGGTCAGCTGGACATGGCACACAACTGTAAAGAGAGTTTCAGATAATGTTCAAAACAAGAACAATAAATGATAACGATGACTAGCATCCACACCAACGGACAATATTGTTCTGTTTATTTTTAGCGTGCGCTGCAGTTTTTTCTCCTGCCGCTTCAAATGTTCAACCATTTTTGTTTGCCTATTAGTGCTTTAATTGTTCTTGAAAAGTGACTCCAACAATTTCATTCCTCAGTGCCGTTATAGTTATAGCTGTGGAGTTTGAATGTTATTAACCGGAGTTAATGATTCCATAAAGAACCTTTAACATCCATGGAATCGTTCCATTCCACAAAAAGTTCTTTATTCTGGAAAAAGGTTCTTTAGATTTGAAAATTGTTCTAGAAAAAAAGGTTCTTTTTAGAATGACTCACTGAAAGGTTCTTTGTGGAATCAAAAATGTGTCTGGCATCACTGCGAAAACCCCCTTTTGGGAACTAAAAACTATATCTTAGTCATTTTTGTCCTTGGTGTGCAATAAGCCTTAATTTGGTGAAACCTGAAAGGTCATTTTTAAAGAATATCACCACCATTCATTTACATATACAGTAAGTGACCAAAAAATCTAAATGCTCAGCTCACCTGCAAACTGTGAAATAGTAACTATATTAATACATACAGAAGCATCAGTGTTCTGTATCTCAAGTCAGATATTAAGCTCTGGATTTAGAGATGGACACTTACTCTGCGCCAGCACGTCGGTCATGTTCGGAGGCAGTGTCAGGCCGGTCTGAAGCTGCTGCTTCAGCTCACATTTATTCAGAATCACGCTGTCACTCATGCCGACCGCCAGGAATAAAACAACCACAGCTGCCAACATCTTCATGCCTGGATGGATACTCATGATCTCTTTGTGTTTTTATTACTTGGAGTATTCGCAAGTAGAGGAAGAGCCGAATGTGTAGATATAGCCCCACATGTTCCCCTGAGATGGTCCGTCTATTACACCACAAATGCGTCGGTTGCTTGTGAAGTAAGATTTTGAAGGGTTGTGTGTCAGTGTGTAGGCGGTTTTATGCCACTTTATGTTCTGTATGTAGTGTTACGGTTAGGTTTCAGTGCACAGATTCAAGAAATGAAACAAGACAATGAAGATTTGTGTGGATAGTAACATCAGAAAAAGTTTTTTTTGTCTCAGAATGGATCAAATGTCATGAACAGGTTATGTGATGCCTCTAGACTACAGCATAAAAAGATCTGGACAGACTGACTGGTATGTGGGACAATGGTGGGAGGAGAACTGAGTTTGTCACGTAGGAAACATAGGCCTATATTAGAGGTTTTCATGGGTCTACTTCGATTCGAAAACCCGAACAGAATGATGCAAGCAATATTTTGCTTTGTTTTGGATGAAAAAAGGCTAGTTGGTTTGTTACCATGCGGAATGGAAATTGTGGCAATGCATTTCAGGTCAAATACGTTGAGATTAAAATTAGTACACGTTTTAGTACATAGTACACACGTGCAGGCTTTCCAATCCGAACATGCGCATTATGATCTTCATGTCACGTAAAGTGTGTTATTCTCACAAATGGTTAAAACTCAAGAAACAGTTTTATATAGCCCTAGACTATATGCGATCCTGTCTTGGAGATCTCGTTTGTCCGGTATTTGCAGACAGATATACAGGCTACATTTTGTTATGTAATAAATTGTTTTCTTATAGCCTTAATAGTTTAGTCGAGTCACTTTCTCCAATTTTATGTTAAAGTGACACTGTGTAGGAATTTCGTTTTTGTCAAACAGGGACCCCTAGAGTCGCTGTGGAGGACTTGTATTTAACGTTACTGTCGGAAATACCACTCACGGAGAGCGTGACATGGCGTGACGTGTTACATGATATACAATAGTACATCATGTTTAATTTGTTGTTTAATAAGATCTAATATATGTTGTTAGTGGTGAGAATTTTCACGTGATAAAATACATAGGTCCGACTATTATCCCCATGAACTTTAATGGTCCAGTGGCAGAAATTTTGCCAAGCGGGTCAGAGGTTTTGGGTTGTAATTCACATTAGACCCTCCCTTCTCATGTTGTGCAGATATGTTTTCATTTTTTTTGTTATCAATTGTGAAAGTTTTATTCTTTTATAGAAAAAGGCAAATGTTTTGATGTTGCTTTGCATTTATTGAAATGGAATGAAACATGAAACAACCCAATATACATTCAGAAGATTTGAACAAACTGTATAATTATGTCAGAGAAGAACCCAAAACAAACAAGAGCAGTTTACTAACATTAAGTTGAGGTTGTAGTGGAGCTTAAGGTGGAGGTTGCTATGGAGCTTGAGGTGGATGTTGCAGTGAAGCTTGAGGTGGAGGTTGCAGTAGGGTTTGATGTGTAGGTTGTAGTGGGGCTTGAGGTGGAGGTTGCAATGGGGGTTTTGTTGGAGGTTGCAGTGGGGTTTGAGGTGGAGGTTGCTGTGGAGCTTGAGGTGATGTTTGCAGTGGAGTTTGAGGTGGTGGTTGCAGTGGGGCTTAAGGTGGAGGTTCCAGTGGGGTTTGATGTGTAGGTTGGATTGAGGCTTGAGGTGGAGGTGGCAGTGGGGGTTTTGTTGGAGGTTGCTGTGGGGCTTGAGGTGGAGGTTGCAGTGGGGTTTGAATTGGAGGTTCCAGTGGGACTTGAGTTGGAGGTTCCAGTGTGGCTTGAGGTGAACGTTTCAGTGGAGCTTGAGGTGAAGGCTACAGTGGGGCTTGAGGTGAAGGTTTCAGTGGGGCTTGAGGTGGAGGTTGCAGTGGGGTTTGAGGTAAAGGTTGCGGCGGGGCTTGAGGTGGAGGTTTCAGTGAGGCTTGAGTTGGAGGTTGCTGTTGGGCTTGAGTTTGAGGTTGCTGTGGGGTTTGAGTTTGAGGTTGCTGTGGGGCTTGAGGTGGAGGTTGCAGTGGGGCTTGTGGTGAAGGTTGCAGTAGAGCTTGAGGTGGAGGTTAAAGTGGGGCTTGAGTTGGAGGTTCCAGTGGGGCTTGAGGTGAAGGTTGCAGTGGGGCTTGAGTTGAAGGTTGCAGTGGGGCTTGAGTTGGAGGTTTCAGTGGGGCTTGAGTTGACGGTTGCAGTTGGGGTTTCGGTGGAGGTTGCAGTTGGGGTTTCGGTGAAGGTTGCAGTGGGGCTTGAGGTAAAGGTTGCAGTTGGGGTTTCGGTGGAGGTTTCAGTGACGGTTTCGGTGGAGGTTGCAGTGGGGCTTGAGGTGAAGGTTGCAGTGAGGGTTTCGGTGGAGGTGGCAATGGGGCTTGAGGTGGAGGTTGCAGTGAGGGTTTCGGTGGAGGTGGCAATGGGGTTTGAGGTGATTGTTGCAGTTGGGGTTTCGGTGGAGTTTGCAGTGAGGCTTGAGGTGGAGGTTGGAGTGGAGGTTTCGGTGGAGGTTTCAGTGAGGGTTTCGGTGGAGGTCGCAGTGGGGCTTGAGGTGAAGGTTGGAGTGGAGGTTTCGGTGGAGGTTTCAGTGAGGGTTTCGGTGGAGGTCGCAGTGGGGCTTGAGGTGAAGGTTGCAGCTGGGGTTTCGGAGGAGGTTGCAGTGGGGCTTGGGGTGGAGGTTGCAGTTGGGGTTTTGGTGGAGTTTGCAGTGAGGCTTGAGGTGAAGATTGCAGTCAGAGTTTCGGTGGAGTTTGCAGTGGGGCTTGAGGTGGAGGTTGGAGTGGGGGTTTCGGTGGAGGTCGCAGTGGGGCTTGAGGTGAAGGTTGCAGTTGGGGTTTCAGAGGAGGTTACAGTGGGGCTTGAGGTGGAGGTTGCACTGGGGGTTTCGGTGGAGGTTTCGGTGAGGATTTTGGTGGAGGTTTCAGTGAGAATTTCGGTGGAGGTTTCGGTGAGGGTTTCGTTGGAGGTTGCAGTGGGGCTTGAGGTGGAGGTTGCAGTGGGGGTTTCAGAGGAGGTTGCAGTGGGGCTTGAGGTGGAGGTTGCAGTGGGGGTTTCGGTGGAGGTCTCAGTGAGGATTTCGGTGGAGGTTTCAGTGAGGATTTTGTTGGAGGTTGCAGTGGGGCTTGAGGTGGAGGTTGCAGTGAAGGTTTCGGTGGAGGTTTCAGTGAGGATTTCGGTGGAGGTTTCAGTGAGGATTTCGGTGGAGGTTTCAGTGAGGATTTCGGTGGAGGTTTCAGTGAGGGTTTCAGAGGAGGTTGCAGTGGGGCTTGAGGTGGAGGTTGCAGTGGGGGTTTCGGTGGAGGTTTCAGTGAGGATTTTGGTGGAGGTTTCAGTGAGGATTTCGGTGGAGGTTTCAGTGAGGGTTTCGTTGGAGGTTGCAGTGAGGATTTCGGTGGAGGTTTCCGTGAGGATTTCGGTGGAGGTTTCAGTGAGGATTTCGGTGGAGGTTTCCGTGAGGATTTCGGTGGAGGTTGCAGTGGGGCTTGAGGTGAAGGTTGCAGTGAGGATTTCGGTGGAGGTTTCAGTGAGGATTTCGGTGGAGGTTTCAGTGAGGATTTCGGTGGAGGTTTCCGTGAGGATTTCGGTGGAGGTTTCAGTGAGGATTTCGGTGGAGGTTTCAGTGAGGGTTTCAGAGGAGGTTGCAGTGGGGCTTGAGGTGGAGGTTTCAGTGAGGATTTCGGTGGAGGTTTCCGTGAGGATTTCGGTGGAGGTTTCAGTGAGGATTTCGGTGGAGGTTTCAGTGAGGATTTCGGTGGAGGTTTCAGTGAGGGTTTCAGAGGAGGTTGCAGTGGGGCTTGAGGTGGAGGTTTCAGTGAGGATTTTGGTGGAGGTTTCAGTGAGGATTTTGGTGGAGGTTTCAGTGAGGGTTTCGTTGGAGGTTGCAGTGGGGCTTGAGGTGGAGGTTGCAGTGGGGGTTTCAGAGGAGGTTGCAGTGGGGCTTGAGGTGGAGGTTGCAGTGGGGGTTTCGGTGGAGGTTTCAGTGAGGATTTCGGTGGAGGTTTCCGTGAGGATTTCAGAGGAGGTTGCAGTGGGGCTTGAGGTGGAGGTTGCAGTGGGGGTTTCGGTGGAGGTTTCAGTGAGGATTTCGGTGGAGGTTTCCGTGAGGATTTTGGTGGAGGTTTCAGTGAGGGTTTTGTTGGAGGTTGCAGTGGGGCTTGAGGTGGAGGTTGCAGTGGGGGTTTCGGTGGAGGTTTCAGTGAGGATTTCGGTGGAGGTTTCAGTGAGGGTTTCAGAGGAGGTTGCAGTGGGGCTTGAGGTGGAGGTTGCAGTGGGGGTTTCGGTGGAGGTTTCAGTGAGGATTTCGGTGGAGGTTTCCGTGAGGATTTTGGTGGAGGTTTCAGTGAGGGTTTTGTTGGAGGTTGCAGTGGGGCTTGAGGTGGAGGTTGCAGTGGGGGTTTCGGTGGAGGTTTCAGTGAGGATTTCGGTGGAGGTTTCAGTGAGGGTTTTGTTGGAGGTTGCAGTGGGGCTTGAGGTGGAGGTTGCAGTGGGGGTTTCGGTGGAGGTTTCAGTGAGGATTTCGGTGGATGTTTCCGTGAGGATTTTGGTGGAGGTTTCAGTGAGGGTTTCGTTGGAGGTTGCAGTGGGGCTTGAGGTGGAGGTTGCAGTGGGGGTTTCGGTGGAGGTTTCAGTGAGGATTTCGGTGGAGGTTTCCGTGAGGATTTTGGTGGAGGTTTCAGTGAGGGTTTCGTTGGAGGTTGCAGTGGGGCTTGAGGTGGAGGTTGCAGTGGGGGTTTCGGTGGAGGTTTCCGTGAGGATTTTGGTGGAGGTTTCAGTGAGGGTTTCGTTGGAGGTTGCAGTGGGGCTTGAGGTGGAGGTTGCAGTGGGGGTTTCGGTGGAGGTTTCAGTGAGGATTTCTTTGGAGGTTGCACTGGGGGTTTCAGTGGAGGTTTCAGTGAGGATTTCGGTGGAGGTTGCACTGGGGGTTTCGTTTGAGGTTGCAGTGGAGCTTGAGGTGGGGGTTGCAGTGGAGGTTGTGGTCCATGTTGGCTTTGAGGTGGATATTGTGGTAGATTTTGAGGTTGACGTTGTCATGGTGAAGAAATTGAATCGTGGATTTATGCGTGGCTGGTGGGCCTCACTCATGCTGAACACCAAGAGAACCACAGGCAAAACCACCAATATTTTCACTGGAATAACACTCTTCATCTCTGATGATCTGGAGATTAAACACACTTTTTCTGTGAACTTCTTTTAGATTCCAGATGAAAATAGGGTGTCGAATTACTGTGTATCTCTTGAAACTAAATCAACAACAAATCACCATTTTAAGTCTATGCAAACAAGCAAATAATATTTATGTATATTTAATTTCATGACATTTTTACTTCATTAATAAATATACATTAGAAAGAATTTGATAATCATTTTAGAAATAACCACCAAAACTCCAAAGCTGAACTAGAGGTGTGCGATATGACGATATTTAATCGTGGACGATTAAAATGTCTCCACGATCTGCTTTTGAAGAAATATCGTAGTATCGTGTTACAGTGCATTCTATCAGTTCAGTTCTGGCGCCTCCGTCTCAACTGTACAAGTTACGCGACATAGCCTACACATCACACGTTAATGAATAGGTACGGGACACTGCAATTCACAAAAGTTCATCATTTGCATAAGCCTTGCCGGTTAATCATTTAATTCACGTGCTGATGCGCTGTTCTAACGTGCGCTTTCCTGACCGCATACCCCCGACGCTCACAGGAACTATAAGCCTGTCAAACAGCGCCTGCATACTGGACTAAGTTATCTTTCGAGTCTTATTATGCTAATACTGTTAAATACACACTATGTTTACATAAACAGGCTATGTCTAAAGTGAAAGCAAACATTTGAGAGAATATCTGGTGTAATATGCGTCTATATTAAATGTGTCGTGTGCTGGTCTAAAAGCGACAGGAATAAATAGTAGCCTACTGCCGCTTGTCCTTAAAGGGATAGTTCACAAAAAAAAATCTGTCATTATTTACTCACTCTAATGTTGTTCCAAACCTGTATTCATTTCTTTCTTGTGCTGAACACAAAAGATGATTTTTTTTAATGTGGGTAACCAAACAGTTGCTTGTCCCTATTAACTTCCAGGAGAGAACCTAAAAAAAACTATAGAGGGACCAGCAACTGTTCGGTTACCCACATTATTCAAAATAACTTTTATTTTCAACAGAAGAAAGAAACTTATTTGGGTTTAAAACATCTTGAGAGAGAGTAAATTAAGACCATTTTCATTTTTGAGGGAACTATCCCTTTAGTGTTAATAAAACAAAAAAACACAAGGAGAAAATCACTCACTGACTGAGAACTTTAATATATCTTTAATAAGAATCAATTTATTCAGTGAAGTCTATGTAGTGTTTTAATTTCATATTTGTTCATTTAATTACTTCAATGCTACTGCTAAATACACCTACTGCATCTGAAAAAATAAAGCACTATTTATTTAATTTGAATATTAATTTGTGTAATGTTTATCTTGTCTTATTTTTTTAATAACAAATAAAATAATGACAAAGATTTTTATCTTCGCCACTGGCCTAAATGTATGCCTTTCTTTTTTCTTTTGTTACCTAAGTCTTTGTTTATAACATAGGGACATTAGTTTGGCTGTAATGAACAGCCACTTGCAAAATATTAAAACCAACTTGAAAAAGAATCGTGATAAAAATGTGTGATCGTGATTTTCCTAAAAAAATCGTGAAATGATATTTTTGCCATATCGCCCACCCTTAAGCTGAATACAAATAGTTTTTTCAATCAATACAATAGTATAATTATATTTAAATCTCTTACCAGTTGTTCTGCTATTGGAGATACAGATGAATGAGAGTTCTTGTCAGTGTTCACTGTCTGTGATCCATCAGACTTATATATGGTAGCTTCGCCTCCACCTGCAGCTGCACCTTTGCTGTTGATTCATCCCACCATTATTGATATTTTATCAATGTTTATTTATTCATTTTTTCATGAATCAACCAAAAAAATGATGTTCTCTCCCTGGTGAGTTTTGGTTCCTCCTTAGGATTCATCGTCATCTTCCCTAACCAAACATTTTAAAACACTATTTTCTGTTTTCAGTTACCTCATAGCAAATTGTATTATTACAATTTTTTAATTGAATTTTAATTGAGTTTAATTAAATTTAGTTCTGGGCTATCTTGACATCATTGTTCCTATAAAATTAAAATAATTGTCCAGGTTTTCATTGTTTTTTCTTTGGGAGGATCAGTATTCAGAATGGACCGACTTCTCCGTTAAGCCAGTTTAAAACAATGCAGTCCTTTTTTTAAATGACCTGATTAAAAAATTTACATAATTCACAATCATAACCAGAACCAGCCCTAGATCATTGTTTTATATTTAGAACAAGTTGTGCAACCTTAGATACCATGTTGACTGGAAGCAAGTATTCAATTAATGTAGATTTAAAAAAAAAAATTATTAGGACAAAGCAATGAAAACGTGGTGGTGACATAATTTAACAAAAATACTTTAAACATATGATTTTTGAGTACACTCAAAGTCAAAAGTAATTGATAATACCAAACTATTTGGATTTGTAAATATTATATATGATTAAATTTGAAGTTACTATAATTTATTCTTGAATATTACATATTATCTTTATTAAATAAATAAATATGAACTAGGGAGACTTTTATTCATGTAAACAGTCAGAATATTCTGGACGAACAATAGTTATAGAAATATTAGCACTTTTAAATGAGTACATTTGGTTTTATTTCTTAAAAATATTATATATTTATTTATATATACTAAAATATAGGTCGATGTTTGGAAGCATGTACTGCAATTTTAATTAAAAAAAAACTTACTTGAGTTTATTATTATTATTATTATTATTTACCATATAATATTAGCAATTACATGTCAAATCTGGTTCTCTGAGGTGTCACATAACCTTTGCATGACATTTGATCCCAGCTGAGACAAAACGGACTCTTTAGATGTGTTCTCGACTGGACAAAACCATTATTGTTATATACTCAGAACAGTGTCGGAAAACGGCCTTCCAACTCTCATACAAAACCTTATTTCACGTTATCATGCGGTTCTCATGGGAACACAGGCCAGTCTATATTAGAGTGACCAAACGTCTAGATTTCCAGGGACAGGTCCTGTTTTTGGTGGCTTGTACCTGTCTGGAAATGTCACTTGAAAGGGTATAAGTACACTACACTACCTGCTACTGTAGCGGAGCGGGCCTGTAATTTTTTTTATTATTAGACATCAAGAAGAATGTATAATAATCCAAATCATGTATTATTATTATTATTTTAAATATATAGATATATGAAAAAATTCACAGTAATTCTGTGTTTTTGCTGGTAATAAAATTAAGCCATAAAACACTAATTTTATCATAAACTTTTATAGTCAAATAATGTGCTGCACAATGAGCTTTACTGTTAAAATGAAAACATGGATTATTCCTTAAATTCAGTTTTGTTTAAAAAATGCATAATTTATTCGTATTAGTGTTAATGTATTATTACATCTGGACATTTCCTATTTCTACTGTACAATAGTAATATATTTCTGTCAAGTTAAACCGAACTTTTATTTTGACGGGTTGCCGTGAAGCCCTTTGGAGTTTCTGTGTGTTTATCATGATCTTCATGATGATAGTTTCACAAATGAAGCGGTTAAATGATCACAAAGTGACTTTCAGAGTGGATCTAGAGCCTGGAGAGGAAGTTCAATCATTTTTTTTTGCCAATTCATATAGGCGCCAATTCATCACACGTGTGTCTTCAGTGTATGTGTGTGTGTGGTAAATAAAACTGCGCGTCGGCTGCACCAGAGCCGTTGAAAAACATATTCATATTTAACGGCTCTGGGCTGCACTATTCATTCACACGGAACATACGATTCATACGAACAGGATTCGTATTGAAATAGTATTTGTGGTTAAATATTCACACACAATAGTCTATATCGCGATTTTTATTTCAAGTGTACTGAACCGCTTTCTATTTATTCCTCAAATATACAGTAAAATCCTTTTTTATGACTGGATTTCGCCAGCGTTTTAGGGGGGCGAGGAGTCGTTTTCGGGGGGCAGGCCGCCCCCCTAAAACAATGCTAGGGGAAACACTGTGTCCTATTTCATTAAGTAACATTAGGCAGTTTGTATTTATATGCTGTTTAATGTTAGTGATCGCACTATTTTGTATATGTATATCAGTGGCAGTTCAAGACCACGATAACGGGTCCAGGTAGGGACACTAACCTGGGCGCGACACCTTAACATTTATCTTAAAAATAAAAACATCATTCACTCACTCTCATGCCATTACAAATATGACATTCTTTTGTTGAACATCAAGTTGAACATTCTTTTGTTGAACTGAAGATATTCTGAGAAATGTTTTTGTCATTCATACAATTGAAGTCAATGGGGACCGAAACGGTCTGGTTACCAACATTGTTTAAAATATCTTCTTTTGTGTTCAACAGAAGAAAGAAACTACCAAAGGGTGAGTAAATGGTGACAAAATCTTCATTTTGTTTGAACTTTCCCTTTAACCTATTTTCAGAATTGGTTGGAAGTAATTTTTTACTGGGTCAAGTATCACTCTGCAATCTCTACTCATGAATTAAAATGATTTCAAAATCATCTTTTTATTTGACAAGTAATCTTGTATTGTAGTGTGATAATTAGCAGTGATGACATAAGACTTCATAACACTACCTCTGTATAGATAAATCATTCTCAAAATAATTCCAGTTAACAGGGCTGTGGAAGCTATAAATAATTCCATATTATAGGCCAGACAAGTAATTTGTTGAGGTCAATTTGCTGTTGCGGGTCCGAGGATTTGGAATAGTCTGCCTCTTGAATTAAGAGAGATCACTTCTTTAAATGTATTTAAAACCAGTGTTAAAAATTATTTCACGTCTTTAGCCTTTGAGAGGTTGGGCTAGTATTTTATATTTGTGAGTTCCCTGTTGTTTTTATGTGTTGCTTGTTTTATGTGGTTGATTGTACAGCACTTTGGTCTGCAGGTGCAGTTGCAAAGTGCTTTATATATAAAATAACCATAACCATAACCAATTTGTAAAGAAAGACTACACGCCTGCGCACATTTATATTCAAACATGCATACCTATAGACCAAACATTAATTAGCATGTGCACGGCATCAGCGTTTTCACCGGCTTGCGTTTTTGAAGTTTGTGTAGAGAAAACTTTTTTTATTTTCAAGGCTTGCATCTTTGAACCTATTTCAAGTTTGCGTTCTCAAGTTTGCCTAATTTATCTTTGGCTGCATTATAATGACGTCCTAATTCAGAATATGATCATATGTAGACGTGTATGTAGACGTGTTCGGAGGAATTAGCTTTAACTCAATAAACAAAATGATTTAAACATTATTTAATTTTGCTGAAATTCAAAGTCTTCAAATACAGTCCGTAACATGATCTGATCTATCACGGCTGCTTCTGGTTAAAATTTCTCACAGCACAATTTGTATAACTTGTATAAAGAGAGTGCGTAGTGTGGTAGAAATCTCCCTACGCACCTGACTTAAGTATGCCTGTCTCCAGTCGTCACTTTATTTCTCCTAATTTATGTCGACTAAGTCGGACGATGTCTTGTCCACTAAATGACACTATCATTTGGGATTAAGATCTCTAGTGTCCAAAGTAACCAGACAGACACCAGACAACCCCTTTCATTATTTCCCCTTATTCCCCTTTCATTTCAGAGACAATCCTGCCACATAAAAAAGTGCAACAGTTTTTATAGAATAAGACCATGGCAAAGGTGACGATTCATTACATATATTTTCTACAATATGTTTGGTTCTTCATATGTATAATTCAGCAAACCCTTCTGTTACTAGGTAGAAGCAAATCTGGATGTGGATTTCTTGATTATTCCACTTTTACTGTTACTCAGTCACAAGTTTATATATTTAGACATCTGTCTAGTTTCACTTCCCCTTTTTGTTATGTTCAGACATGATTCAGACACTTTGGTCCAGGTCTTGGGGACATTTAGGTTTCAAAATCATTACATGTTAATCCTGAAAATTAGTTATGATTAATGAAAAAAGTTCATCACAGTAGCAATCATTATAGTCTGAGTTTCTGAGTATCTCTTTGAGCGAACGCAGACAGAATGACGAATCATTCATCACTATTACTTGCACGCCGCAGCCTCTTCATGCGGTTTTGCTTCTCTGCCTTGGTCAAGTCATTTATTCTTGCAGAGTTTTGGTATAGTAACCTACTGTAGAGTTTTGGTAAAAAAGAGAGTTTTGTAGAGTTTTGGTAGGTCATAAATATTGAATGCTTTAGACTAGAGCACAGACTAAAGTTTGATCTCTTTTCAAAGACGACAGTTGGCAGATTATTGGTGAAGTGAATAAAGTTTAAAAAGCAAACTTCAAAAAAGTTACTGAATTTTGTTTATTGTTATGTAAATATTCTAATTTTTTATGTGAAATATATATTTTCAAAAACACTTTTTACTTTAAATCTGCAAGAAAAACAAAAGCAATGAATCTAAACAAGTTGTGTTCCAAATTTCAGGCTAATATCTCATAAAATTAGCTTTCAGTAAGATTTTGTTTGGCCGCAGTACCAAACGTTTCCACTAGATGAAATTCGTCTCCATTCATTTCCGATGCGGTCATTATTTTTTATGGTAGATTTTTTTTTGTTCACACAGCAATTGCCAAAACATTTTGTACCATTCTGATGAAGTTTCATACCATTCCTATGAAGTAAAAAAAAAAATTGCACTAAAAAAAGTAAAAAAAAAAAAAATTGTCAAAAGATGACCACAGACAAAAGAGTGTTTTTGTGGGGAAAATACTGTAAATACTGAAAATACTGCTTTTTTATTGCTATCTCAGGTTAACTTTATTAGGTTAATCAATGAGGATGTCTCATGTTCTGTGTTGTTTAAGTACATCCAATTTTTATTAGCCTGACTTCGTCATACTCATATTCTAGTCAGAATGTGAGTCTGAAACTGCTCCATAGAGCTTTGATTATGAGGCGTGTCTTAACCGAACCAGGAAAAAAACAACTCTGCACTTAATTGGATAGTCGGTAGACCTACAACCAATCAGAGCAACGCAGTAAGTCAACTCCTTTGCATAGCACAGTCAACTACAAAACGTATTTATTTTAGAAGTAAAATAACGAGTGTTGCTTTTTTTACTTGATCCTCCATGAGTGCGACCAAAGGAGAAACCACAACGACCACAGGCTTTTCATTACGTCTCATCTTCTTAGCGACCGTCAGAGCCAGTTGACGAATTACACTTTTGCCGAATCATGTAGGAAGGACGACAAAAATATCTTTCCGATCAACAAATGCCTTGATTTAGGGATATGACGATATATATCGTTACCGCGGTAGAAAACATCAGTCGTAACAGATTTTTTTATTCTGTGTATACCGCGAAATGTAAATAAGTGGGCGTGGTTAACTCCCGTGCAGCGCGCGTGAGATTGATGCTGAGATTTGTCAAAGAAACATGGAGAAAGCAGATCAAGAGGATCCACAAAGGAATTACGTTTTCTAAAGGGTTGTTGTTAACGTGATATGTTCGGGGGGAAAGGCAGCCGCCAACTAGAGCAGAGCAGCAGCACCCAGGCTACAGTTTAGAGGAGTGCACGTTCGCAACGGGGAAAGCATGAAGTTTACTTGATAACAACATTTCATAGGCAATATCAATATCATTACGAATAGAAATAACCTTAAATAATGTATAGTTATCCGCATCTTTCCTTCTCTTATGTATAGTTACTTTTTAAACATGAAAATCACATTCCTGCTTGTTAAAACGAATGTATAATCCTGTTTCTGAGGCCAAATTCCTAAATATGCAGTGCGAGTTATATATTTTTGTCTACTGAACCAGTTGATAAAATCTTCCTTTGATTCGATCCGTGATTACAACAAATTAATCGATCGCATTTTGTTGATGCAAAAGACAGGCGCGTGCACATGCACTGAGAGGGAGCGCATGGTGTTCACTGGGCTATGGAATAATAATGACGCACTTTTATAAGGTGTGTATAATTTAAACTACTTAGTCAACACTAACAGTAGCTGCTGTTTGGTTTTCATATTGCTGCTCTCCTTCTAGTCACTTCTGAACTTGACACTTCTGAACTCCTCTTGATTAAAGCTCAGGGTGACGGGTTGCCAGATATCACAAAAAGAGCAAAACAAGCCCCTTAAAAACGCAGTATAATAAGCACATGTGGTAAAAATATATTATAATTATATTATAAACTGATTGATGAAGTAAAGCAATGCATGAGATTGAAAAATTATTTAAAGTTGAAATGCACCTATGAGTTGTATTTAATATCAATCTGTTGTGGGAAGTTCATCTAAAAGTTGATGAGTGTTTTTTGTTTACTATATTTTGCCTTAAAAATAGTTTACCAAATAAATAATTTACCAAATAAAATAAAAATAAAACAAGGTGACATACGTATTTGGGTTTATTTATTATACAAAGCCCTTTTTGTCGATTTTTTTTTGAGGATAACTATATAAATAACTATATCGTGAAATATATCGTTACCGTGAAATAAAATTAGTCATATCGTGAAACACAATTTTGGTCATATCGCCCACCCCTACAGTTTTCTGTTTGTCTATTAAAATTAATGCGCTGTCGATTCATTTTATAACAGACACGACAGCGTAATCTATACATCTCAATTCTCCAGCTGCAGTCATCTTTGAGGGAAACCAGTTAAGTGCTCTTTGATAACGTGATAATTACGTCCTTGAAGATCACCTGTCCATCATCGTATAAAACCCGCCCTGGCAATTTGATTGGCCCGATCATTTTTTAACTGATCATAATTACTCCTCAATGGATCGAGTCCAGACAGCTAAATTTTTATATAATATGACTAAAAATGTCCCCTATTCTATTAAGTGGCTTTTTGACTGGACAGTGACGGATGATCATAGTGCTTGTTGTCATGTTGTTCTTCAGCATACTGAGTCTGCAATAAACAACTTGAAACGTTCGCGCCCATCATTTTTAAAAGCATGCTCTTTGTCATCTTTATCATATACCATAAACGCACTCAGCATCAGCACAGCATGATTCAAGGAATGGAGTTTTATTTCAATTGTCGACAGAAATGTAAAACGCCACCAAACATTTACAGCATCACAGCGATAATATAAAGTTTATTCATGCACAAGCACTCTCTGTTCAGATCCTTGATATGTTTAAACTCACACTAGTCCCACCACCATCATAGTGACATTCAATCAAAGCAGTTGCCATGGGAACATCCGACAGTTGTGTTTTTAGATTGACAGAAATCATGCAGCTGGTCAGAAGCGGTATTGTTAGGTAACGGTAGTCAGTTCAGATACTGATTTTGTAAATCACTGTTGCAAATCTACAGTTTTACAGCAGGTCAGACGAGTACACACAGTTGTTTCACCTAATCCCAACTAATACCAATACACACTCTTTTTAAAGCCATTAATGATTCTTCTTCATTCAGACACTCGGCGAAATAACGAGCGGGGACCACAGAGTCACACTCCTTCATCAAAATAGAGTTCAACCTGTAACACACAAAAAAAACAGTCACACTTTGATTGTTCAGGGCGGATTTTAGCTACTTCTTAAGCCTTTATATTTTAGGTAAATAATTATATATAAATATATATATATGTGTGTGTGTGTGTATACTATACAGTATATATGTCTAAAAACACACTTATTTTTATATATTTACAAATTTATAAGTTTGCGATGATGCAACAAATTTAAACAGCACTGGGTTTACATGATTTCAAAATTATATATATATATATATGTAAAAAATATTCTCACACACTATTGTGGAAATAAGAGACTTCTGAAGACTTCTTTTTGCATATTTAAAGGAAAATTGCATATTTTGCATATTTAAAAAATGTTATGAATGTAATACTTGAATAATAATTGAATGTTTATATATTGTGGACATTTTCATAGAGGCCTATTAGACTCGCATGCACTTTTGCCCAAATGGCATCCAGTAACTACACTGTCAAAAATGCATTTTATTTGTAGTTGTAAATAAAACAAATATTATTGGAGTAGTTTTCAGTCTTTCTCCTGCAAAATTTATTAGTTGCCATTTCTTTGTAATTATGTGTGAAACTTAGCAATTTCTGAGTGAAATCAGTTTCAAAGTAAATCCTACATAAAATATTTTTCAGCGTTTGATGAAATGACATCTAGATCATTCAATGCAGTGTCTACTGTATAGTGTGTGCTACTTACTTGCTGTCATTTATGGTCTTCTTCAGGCAGGCGATGTCATCTGTGATGTCATCATCAATCAAAGCTATTGGAGGAAAAAGAAAAGAGTCAAAACCTTAATCAAAACGGCTCACTGTGAATGCTTAGAGAGCCATAGGAATCTGGCAGTTTATGAGTCCAGAAATTCACAAATCATTGTTTAGGATAGTGTTATGATTGGTGTGGTATTTTCTCACCAGAGCAGCTCATGTTGCAGACATTGAGCGACGGCATCATGCCAGAATCACAGGCCACCTGATCACTGAGCTGAAACACGCCGTACAGCTGCCGAGAGTGGATATTAATTAAGGGCTTGATCTCTCTAGGCCTGGCGCCGATGGTTTTGACAAAGCTGGTGTTGAAGCCTGAAGCATTGGCCTTGCAGACAACTACCAGAGAACAAAGGGATAAAGAGTGTGAGGCTGATCAACCTTTTATCTGCACACCATGTGACATAAATATATGGATAGAGAAGGGAATCTGTTACTCACGTCTAGCGATGAGATCATCCACGGTCATTTTGTCTCCCATGGCTTCAGGCACCTGAATCTGAGCCGCCTCGAGCTGCTTTTTCAGCTCACATTTTCTGAGAATCCGTCCCTCAGTCGCACTGGACACCAGCAGAACCAAAGCTAACGCCGCCAACATCTTCACTGGGAGAACGCTCTTCATCTCTGATATCTGGAGGTTAAACAGAGAAAAGTGAATGCATAGATAAATGGGAATTTATTTTTAGTTATATTTATATTAATTTGGTTGCACAGGTGTATTGCAAAGTAGTCTATTTAAATTGCTTATTATTAAAGTATGATCATGCAAACAAGCAAACCAAAATATCTGATTTTATATATACTTCAAAAGTGTAACTGTTTTCAACACTGATAATAATCAGGAATGTTTCTTGAGCATCAAATCATCCTATTAGAACGATTTCTGAAGGATCATGTGACACTGAAGACTGGAGTAATGATGATGAAAATTCAGCTTTAATGACAGGAATGTATTAATATCGAAATTATTTCAAATTGTAATAATATTTCACAAAATTACTTTTTGTATTTTTTTATTAAATAAATTCAGCCTCGGTGAGCAGAAGAGACTTCTTTTAAAAACATTTAAACACCTTACCAACCCCAAATGAAATATACTGTATATTTGTGTCACAATGACCAGCAAGCATTCCCTACCAGTTTAATCAAAGAACCTGCAATCAAACCGCTGGAAGAACCGTATTAAAATTACTCTTACCAGATGTTTTGTTCTTGGATGTTTTGTAGTCTTCACTGTCCTTCTGTACTGTGACCCATCAGACTTATATATGCCAGAGTCGTCTCCACCTCAGCTGCACCTGTGCTTTTGGTTCATCCCAACATTAATACTTTTAATTAATTGAACAATTAAGATTGTTTGTCAGGGGAAGATGGTTTCGCCCTGTTGAGTTTTTGGTTCCTCCCAACGTTTCTCCATCCTCCCAAACCAACTGTCTTGGGGAAGAACAGTTTTGTATATCCTTGTTCCTATATAAATTAAGAAAACTGATACACCCACTTCAATTTATGCCCCTTCAAGTTACGCCCTTTTAAAGTTTCACCCACTTCAAGTTACGGCCATTTCAAATAACGCCCACTTACAGTTTTGCCCTTTTCAAGTTACGGCCACTTTAAGTTTCCCCACTTCAAAATATGCCCACTTTAAGTTACGCCCCTTCAAGTTATACGCACTTCAAGTTACACCCACTTCAAGTTAGCCCCACTTCAAATTATGCCCACTTTAAGGACCCGTCCACACTTCTGCATTTTCTTTTAAAAACGGAGACCTTTTGCTATGTTTGCACCTCCCGTCCACACTAAAACGGGAAAAACGAAGACCTAAAACGAAGAAGTTTAGAAACGCTGCAGCTGCATTTTGCGTTTTGAATCTCCGGAGGGCGTTTTAGTGTGGACGAGATGAAACGGAGGCGTTTACAAACAATGACGCAGAGGCGCACGCTCGGCTCTATGATTGGGTGTCATCAGTCATGACGTGTCCTTCCCTGATTCGCCAACCACTGTTTACACCGGCGCGCACATGGCCAGTGTTGGTGAATTGTTATGAACCCAGTATGGGTTATATTTTCACGTGATCCGCGTTTTCTGTCGTTTTAATGTGGACGGAGATCAATTCTAATACGCAGACAAAACGCTGGTGTGGACGGAGATCGTATTCGTTTTAGTTCTTCGTTTTTAAACGAAAACGCAGTAGTGTGGACGGGGCCTAAGTTTTACTCCTTCAAGTTAAGCCCCTTCAAGTTACGCCCCTTCAAGTTTCACCCACATCAAGTTACACCCACTTGAAATTACACCCACTTCGGTTTAGATTCATGTCCGCCATTTCGACATATTCCAAATACACCCCCTTAAAGTTACACCCACTTCATGTTATGCCCCTATCTTGCCGAGAAGCAAGAACAAGAAAGATCCATCCATTGTTGTTTGCTATGTCGCTTTCTTCGCGCGAAAATGACGTTGATCGCTTTATTTTGACATAGGCTACGCCGAATCTATCAAGTATGGTACTGTTGGCGGTGGAAATGTAAGCCGAATTGTTCAGCCTTTATGAGCAAGCAGAAACTAATGTGCAAACGCATATTGTTATTAGTAGTACAATTCATAGTAGTAGTATTATCTTATCAGTAATATTTATTAGATTTTTACATTTCAAACTTGTAATTGATTTTAATTATTAATGTGTGTAATTATTATTGTGTAATGTTTTTCAGTACAGTGGCACTATTTAAACATTATCTGCACTTTTACAGAAGAAACGTATATATCTGCTATCTAACTTTTTAACTTTATACATTTTCCATTTCTGCAAGGGCTGGTATTTTGATTTTTACTGTTTTTTATTTTTATTCTTTTATGTAATTGGTATATTATAGGAGCCATTATGTTGATGGCTACGTTTTACTTTAGATGTTTGTGTTTATGAGGCTCTCAAGAATGCATGCAGCCATCACTTGTAGCCAAAAACAGTGGTGAATGGTACTATATTTTTATACCGTCATTGATATCGTTTTCGCAATAAATACCAGAAAATATTGTGATATAGTTTTAAGTCCATATCGGCCATCCCTAACTTCCAGCTGTGAATGTTTCCGGAGCTGTTGTTGCATAACTGCAACAGTCATATAATTGAGGACAGAAGTTACTTTTTAAAGCTTTAAATCCTCATTGTCTTTTTCTTGGGTTTATCTGTTTGAGGCGTGAACCTGATGATTCCTTGTAAAGACTTCCTTGTAATGCTTTTGTGCAAAAGTACTTTATGGGCAAGGCGTTTTCATCTAAAATAACCGTTTCTAGAAACTCACAATGGGTTTAGTCAAGGAATTATTTAAACCAACCTAATTTAAGGATAATTTAGGACTTAATTATCCGATGCAATTCAGAATTGTTCTTCAGCATTGTCACAGTAAAGATTTGCAGCTTACGTTAGAGTGTCAAAGGCTCATGCAACTTGCAAATGTATTTAGGTACAGTGATGCTTTAGTTGGGAAGAATATGCCCGGTACATAGTAATTCAGTTCTTTATAAAGTAAAACTAATTTACTTTTTTAAGTTTTATTGGCATAATGCTTTTCACAATACATTTTGATCCAAAGCTGCTTTGTAGAATATAGTGCCTAAAAGGTGATTGGTTGGTTTAAAGTAACACCAGATAACTTTTGCTCTCGGGGTCCCCCTACAGTTGGGAAACAGTATTGTCCTCTACTACTGTCCTAAACTGTCATCCTAGATGCACTTGCATTTGTTGACAACCATGATAGCCCTGAACACTGCCGTCATATCTGACTATAACATGACATATATTGCCTATATAACAAGCTCTCACTCGTTTATTTTTTAGCATTTTTGGGAGGAGTAAAATATACATATGTGGTTTCAACAACCAGATTGCGTTTACACCTAGTAAAGATCCGGACACAATGCGAGCCAGACTACCTCCAGATGTGGTCAGGCAGATCCGATCACGATCCGATCACAACGCATTTACACCTTGCATTAACATGCGTTTTTTATTATCCGGATAACTTATCTGGATACAGATCGCATTTTAATACCAGGTGTAAATGGGGTCTTCTAGACCACGATAACAGGTTGCCAGGTGGAGGGACACTTGTACTTTTTTACACTTTAATATTTATCTTAATGTTATAGGTCAACTACAAAAAATGATTCTGCCATCATTCACTCTTATGGCTTTCTTTTGTTGAACATAAAAGTAGAATTTTATTTAATTTTTTATCTATACAATTGAAGTCAATGGGCACCCAAACTGGTCACCAACGTTGTTTAAACTATCTTCTTTTGTGTTGAACAGAAGAAATAAACTCAATCAACAACATGAGGCTGAGTAAATAATGATTAACCAATTTTTTTAGGATTATTTTTTAAGTAATTTTTACTGGGTCAAGGAATTATTCTAATAATAATAATAATACAGATTTTATTTACATAGCGCCTTTTAAGAACACTTTGTGGTGATTAACGGTTTTAGTGGGAAGGCCATAGTACACAGAGTTACAATAGTCCAGACATGAGTTAATAAAAGCATGGACAACAGTTTCAGCATCTTCGAGATTTAACTAAGGTTGTATACGGGTGATATTACGGAGATGGAAGAAACTTGATTAACAAGGGGGGTTCATTTGGAATCAAATACTACCTCAAGATTGCGTATAGTAGGTGAAGGATAAACTTTGACTTCATCCATATTAATGGAAAAATTTAGGGCCAATTTACAGAATTTCATTTATTTTTTTTCAGTATTCAGATTTCCACCTTTACTAAGACTTTAGACAATCAAGTATCACTCTGCAATCTCCACACATTCATTAAAATGATTTCAAGATATTTTTTGAATATGACCAGTAATCTTGTATAATGATGTGCTAATTAGCAGTGATGGCATAACACTTTTAATATCTAGACACTTTTCTGCAGCTTTAAACTTGACACACTATATTACGCAAAACAAATTGATAACTAAAATGACACACACAAAAAAAATCTGATGCATAATCTGGATCAGATGAGTGACCTTTGGTTGGTGGTATGTCCTTCACTGTGTGTCATGCTACAATAATCAAGTTGATGTTTCCGACTACGCCACCTTGGGAAATCCACCCAAAGAATTAAACACGCCCCCTAAAGGCACGCACAGGTTCTAATCACCATGAAAGCCAGAGACAGGCAATCATACAAAACACTTTATTGAAAATTAAATAAATAGAAAAGGCAGTCCCTCCAGGATTTCACGATTTTTTTGTGTGATTTTTGCGATCAAAATGACTGATTTTGTGGCGGTAATTTCCAAAAATTTGTGAAAAAATTTGCGATTTATATATAACATTTACCATAATAGTATTCAGTCCTTCCAGAAAAACGCAGAGTTTTTTTGTGATTGTTGCGGGCAAAAATTGATTGATTAGCCTGCTCGGCCCGTTTTCTTTAAAAATGCGATGGAATATGCGGGATATTTATGCAATTTTATGCGATGAAATTGCAGGAATTTGCAAAAATTGAGAGAACTTGCAAAAATTGCGGTTTGATGAAAAAGATTTCTCTTTTTCAGTGATTCCCCCAACATCCTGTTCTCACTAGGCTAATGTAAGAGTCATTTCTTATTACTTCCTTTGATAAGCAAGCATACTACATCATAGAAAGTGCTGGGAATATTTAATTTCTCATCTTGTTTTATTTCAGACTATAACGAGTGTAAATAAGGTGTGGCCCCTTTAAGAGCTGCGCGCTCCCTGTTGAACTCTCTGCAGTGTTATATGTGCGCCTCGAACACCCCATGTGTGCGGGTAATTTCTGTTTGATGCTACTTCTTTTATCTTATGTTGTTTATTAAGTAACGATGTGACAGTAGAACGTGTGACAGACAGTTATACGAGTTCGATTTGTGAGATGTCAATCGCCTCCGTGAGTCTGTCCGGCGTCGCGTAATTGCGTCACTTCATAACGTTCCCATGGAAACAGAGGGAAATGGCTGCTCTTGTGTGAAGCAAACGGAACATTTTTTAACTTTCTACTAAAATACACGTGACTTTTTTTGCAACGAAAATGCGAGGATTATGAAATTATGCAAACCCCGCATATTTTGCAAGGAAATCGGCAATTTATGCGGCGAAAGTGCGGCGTATTTGAAAAAATGCGGCCCCCGCATAATAGGCTGATTTTGCATTGAATTCAGCGATCGCATAATCGCGTTTTTCTGGAGGGACTGAAAAGGCATTAACCATCAAAGGCATCATACCAACAGGAGTAGTCTAGTCTCAGATAGAATAAACACCCTTAAATAAGGAAATCACTACAATCACAGTCCACACACATCGACTAATGTCAGTGACACACCACCACCCAAAGGTCACTCGTCTGCCCCCATTGCCCAAATCCTGCCGACAACAAGAGATAGAGGTATTAAAATCCAAATTTGGAAAGAACCTAATACTCTGTCCCACCCAAGTCTGCATAAATCAAATCACAAATAACCAGTGCTTTAGTGGCCAAAGAGATCCCGGTACTCTATTATTGTTTTTATTTATTTATTTTGTTGACTCCCTATATTGAAGGGGTTTTATATACAGCAGACAACAGACAACCTTATAAAAAATAATTCAGTTGTGGATTTCCTTGAGCTAGAAAGAGATACTGAACATAAATAAAATGCTGTCACTTTAGCACGAGGCCAGTAGCATATAGCATTAGCACCTCAGCTCCACCCACGTCCTGCCTCTTTGCCCATTTTGTTTTATGTGACAAGTGACGAGAGGTGACGCACTGCCAAGATGGCGACGGCCGGCCCCGCCCCCCTTTATGCTTCAAAAACGCTCTTCAGAAACCTAGGGATGACGTCACGGACACTACGTCCATATTTTTTTATAGTGTATGGTTTAAACCAAGCGTGCCGCACAAGCCCAGTAAAGCCAAAACATCTCGATCGCCCCCCGGTGGCCGGTCCTAGTGTAGGTCATAAACCCCGCCTCCCCATGTTATTCAACGGCACGTGAGACCAACTAAACAATTAAATTACACTTCATCTTTTTTCCAAAGACAGTTTCTGTCATTTATTGTTTTTTTTTTTTTAAATAAGTTTGTTTTTAGCTAGTTATTTGATGCGGTGGTGTGACGTCATGATTGAAAGCTGTGATTGACAGGTTCACTGAAACTGTTTTCGGGATCTTCGGAGGACTGAGGAGATTGGACCTTTAAATTTAATATCTAAATTTCTATAATTGATTATTTCACACCGACATAAATAATTGGTTGTTCTGCAGTAGAATGTGTTAACCGATCAAGCATGTCCGATCGATTTTTGAGGGGTTTTTTTTCCGGTAAGTTAAAGGTGGGGTATGTGATTTTCTTTTTTGACCATTTTTTTCAAAATCACTTGAAATCCTTTTCCTAACCTACTTACAGAGCACTGAAATGAAAATTAAGCAATTTAATCATCTGTGGAACGGGCAGGACTCGAAAAACTCAAAACTCCAGTTTTACAGTTGCCATGGGAACATCAGACTGTTGTGTTTTTAGATTGACAGAAATCATGCAGCGATATTGAAGGCAATGGTAGTCAGTATATACATATATTGATTCTGTAAATCACTGGTACAAATCTACAGTTTTACAGCAGGTCAGAAGAGTAATCACACTGTTGTTTCACTTAGAAATCAGTCAGCATTGGTGTTGTTGCTTTCAGACACTCGGCGAAATAACGAGAGGGAACCACAAAGCGACACTCCCTCACCAAAATAGTGTTCAACCTGTAACACAAAAAAACAGATTTAACTTCTTAAGCCTTTATACTTGAGGTAAATAATTATATATATATATATATATAAGCCTATATGCAAAAATAATCTCGCAGACTATTGTGAAAAAAGAGACTTCTGCAGACTTCTTTTTGCATATATAAAGAATAAGAAATTGTATTATTTTCAACTTACGTTACAAGTGGAAGAGTGATATCAGAGGCATTTTTGGGTTTAGGTTTACTGTGAAGAAAGAAAACATGTTATGTAATGAAACTTATATTGAATATTTATATATTATACACTCCCAGAAAAAAAAGTACGAAAGCTGTCACTGGTGCTGTACCTTTTCAAAAGGTACACTTTTGTCCCTTTTAGGTACTAATATGTACCGTTAAGGTACCAATATGCACCCTATAGGTACAAAAGCGTACCTACTGCCCCAGTGACAGCTTTTGTACATTTTTTCTCTGAGAGTGCATTTTCATAGAGGCCTTTTAGACATAACTTTTTCTTAGCATGCGCTTTTGCCCAATTGCCATCCAGTAACTACACTGCCAAAAATGCTTTTTATTTGTAGTTGTAAATAAAACAAAGATTATTGCAGTTGTTTTACCAGAAAATACCATTTCAGTCTTTCTACTGCAGAATGTGTTAGTTACCATTTCTTTGTAAATATGTGTAATAAGTGAAATCAGTTTCAAAGTAAATCCTACACAAAATGTTTTTCAGCGCATGAAATGAGATCATAGTGTGTGTGCTACCTACATGCTGTTAATCATGGTCTTCAGGCAGGCGATGTCATCTGTGATGTCATCATCAATCAAAGCTATTGGAGGAAACAGAAAAGAGTCAAAACCTTAATCAAACTGGCTCACTGTAAATGTTTAGAGAGCCATAGGAATCTGGCAGTTTATGAGTCCAGAAATTCACAAATCATTGTTTAGGATAGTGTTATGTAGGGCTGGGTAATAAATATCGATTTCTCGAAATTAATCGATTCTCATTTTTACGAACCGATATCGATTCTTAAATCTCAAGAATCGATTAGTCATCCTGTTTCATTTGAATGAATGGGACATTGTATCGCGGCTGCGCGCATCCAAAAAATCACAATAATCTTTGTCCTTTGTTACTATTGATATGAAACAAAGTCTCAATTTTCAAATTACGTCCATTTTCTTTAGAAATTCAAAAACATAAATAGTGTTTTGGCGTGAGATCGCTCTGGCGCAGCTCTAGAGAAGCAGCAGCGCTGATCTCACTTCCGGCTTAATAATACCAGTCACAGCGCCAAATAAACATGAATGAGCATCTGAAAGTGTGTTAAAGATAGAGTACAACTTATCGAAATCCGTATCATGTCACATTGATTCGCTCAATCAGCATTTCAACCGAGGAAAGACGTCAGTTAAACAGCTTGTAATCAATGTCATCGTCATATTTACCTCAGAAAACCCACATAAACTCGTTAGTCAGCTAGAAAAAATAACTCCAGAGAGGAGCATTTTGCTAAATATATACACCATATTACATATGCATTATAATCTTAATGTTCTTCAATAATTAATGCATATTTGAATAAATCTGGCTAGTTTTTATGACAGCCACCATTTAAATGTTTATATTTAATAAAATCTTCTTATTATAAAAATAAATAAAAGTGTAATTTAAGTGATTCATTCATTATTACCTTCATATTAGGCTAATGAAGCCTATAGGCTACAACTAGACTCCCATAGTTTACAGCATTAGTTAAGAGATTTGATTTCCTTGAGAAAAAAAATGCCATTTATTGTAACTAATATCCAAAATAATCGATATTGAATCGAATCGAATCGAAATTGAATCGAATTGCAAGCTTGTGAATCGAAATCGAATCGAATTATGAAATTTGTCTCAATACCCAGCCCTAGTGTTATGATTGGTGTGGTATTTTCTCACCAGAGCAGCTCAGGTTGCAGACATTGAGCGACGGCATCATGCCAGAATCACAGGCCACCTGATCACTGAGCTGAAACACGCCATACAGCCGCCAGACGGGCCGCGGCTTGTGATGTCCAAAAGATTGGATCTCATTCTCTTTAGGCTTGGGGGCGATGGTTTTGACAAAGCTGGTGTTGAAGCCTGAACCATTGGCCTTGCAGACAACTGCAACAGAAAGGAATAAAGGGTGTGAACCTTTTATCTGCACATCTAGAGCCCTATCTTGCACCCGGCGCAAATGACTTTGTACACTGACGCATGTATCATTCCTATTTTGCACCTGCGCAAAGCGGACTTTCCCCTCCACAGACGCACGCCAGTAAACTAGGGATTGAAGTGGTGCTATGTTGCAGTTCCAGAAAACAATTGCGCCACTGACCAGAAAAAACGTAGTCTAAAGTCAGTGACTTGTTTCGCGTACATTCAGATGCTATTTTAAGCACGCATGCTTGGCCATATTACAGTGTGAAGAACGCGCATACACTGTAGATGATTCTCTCATCTACACATATGCATTTTACTTTTTGCAAATGATACATTATTATAAGGAAAAATATTTAAACACGAGGGAAATCATTGTTGTGTCCATGACGACGGGGAAAAAATGGGCATAAAGCTTACACATTTACCCAAATTATCATAGGCATGTTTAACCAAAGCTAATTTGGGTGGGTTTGTCCCATCCCCAATGTCACTTCTCTTTCTTTTACGGCCCTGACGAGAACATCGATCTCCTCGGCTGTGAACCGATTGTGAAGCGCGCCTGGTAAATGCTCTGTAATAATAAAATTGCACCATGGAACAAGCGCACCTCGTTCATCATGCTCTTAAAGGATGACGCTCTTATTGGTTTATTTCACGTTACGCCCAAACCACACCTATGAATAATGAAGCTACTTCAGACCAACCCCTTTTAAACTTGCGTCGGGCACAATAATCATTTATCCTGCCGGTAAAATAGCAACAGCGCCCAAGACCCGCCCTCAAAGATACTTGCACTTCCTTCGCGCTTGATACTTGCGTTTAGATAGAGGCCCATGTGACATAAATATATGGATAGAGAAGGGAATCTGTTACTCACGTTTTGCGATGAGGTCATCCACGGTCATTTTGTCTCCCATGGCTCTAATCACCTGAATCTGAGCCGCCTCGAGCTGCTTCTTCAGCTCACATTTACTGAGAATCCGTCCCTCAGTCGCACTGGACACCAGCAGAACCAAAGCCAACGCCGCCAACATCTTCACTGGGAGAGCGCTCTTCATCTCTGATATCTGGAGGTTAAACACAGAGACGAGTGAAAGCAGAGATAGCTTCTTTTCATTCAGATTTGTTAATTCAGTTGCACAGAAGCGCATTAAAACGACTCATTTTATGCTGATCATGCAAAAAAAAAGTGCTTTAAACAATGCATCACAGCTGATTATATTAATTAAAGCAACAGTAAAGACATTTATATTCTGAAAAAAAATCTATTTTAAATAAATACTGTTCTTTTGGGCTTTAATTCTGAGAATCTGAGAAGTATAAAAGTACAACACACAAGAATATGCAACACTGATGATAATCAGAAATGTTTATTGAGCATCAAATCATCATATTAGACTGATTTCACACTGAAGACTGCTGGAGTAATGATGCTGAAAGTTCAGCTTTGATCACATGAATAAATTACATTTTACAATGTTTTCACATGGGAAACACCCATTTCAAATTGTAATAATATTTCACAATATTACTGTTTTTACTGTATTTTTTATTAAATAAATTCAGCCTCGGTGAGCAGTAGAGACTACTTTTAAAAACATTTAAACATCTTACCAACCCCAAATGAACTATACTGAATATTTGTTGCAGTCACAATGACCAGCAAGCATTCCCTACCAGTTTAATCAAAGAACCTGCAATCAAACCGCTGGAAGAACCGTATTAAAATGACTCTTACCAGATGTTTTGTTCTTGGATGTTTTGTAGTCTTCACTGTCCTTCTGTACTGTGACCCATCAGACTTATATATGCCAGAGTCGTCTCCACCTCAGCTGCACCTGTGCTTTCAGTTCATCCCAACATTAATACTTTTAATTCATTTAACAATTAAACGTTTTTGGTCTGAATGTGTGTCTGCCCTGTTGAGATTTTGGTTCCTCCCAAAGTTTCTCCATCCACCCAAACCAGTCTTGTACCCTCATTGTTCCCTAAGTAAAGAAAATTGCTGTGATGTGACAGGCAGGTCGTTTTAGTTGGTATCTTTCATATAATTTCCAGCTGTGAGTGTTTCTGGAGCTGATGTTGCACATTTAATCAAGGACAGAAGTCACTTTTTAAAGCTTTAAGAAAAGGATTTTTCTTGGGTGTATCTGTTGGTGGCATGAACCTGAAGATTCCTTGTAAAGACTTAATGCTTTTGTGCAAAAGTACTTTATGGGCAAGGCGTGGTCATCTAAAATAGCAGTTTCTAGAAACTCACAATGGGTTTAGTCAAGAAATTATTTAAACCAACCTAATTTAAGGATAATTTAGGACTTAATAATTATCCGATGCAATTCAGACTTGTTCTTCAGCATTGTCACAGTAAATGATTTGCAGCTTACGTTAGAGTTTCAAATGCTCATGCAATCTGCAAATTTATGTTGGAACAGACTAGTGATGCTTTACTTGGAAAGATCGCCCGGTATATAATAATTCAGTTCTTTATAAAGTAAAAGTAATTCACTTTAAGTTTTATTGGAATAATGCTTTTCACAATAGATTTTGATCCAAAGTTTCTTTGTAGAATATAGTGCCTAAAAGGTGATTGGTTGGTTTAAGTGGATGAAGAAGAAACCTTGGGAGGAACCAAAACTCTCCAGGGAGAGACAATCTTTCTCTGAGAGGAGCATCAAATATTAATCTCGGTATTAATGTTGGGATGAACCAAAAGCACAGGTGCAGCTGCAGGTGGAGGCGACTCTAGCATTTATAAGTGTGATGGGTCACAGACAGTGAAGACTGAGGAACAGTTAAAAACCCTCATTCATCTGTATCTCCAACAGGACGTCTGGTAAGAAATTAAATGTTTCACAAAATGCATTGTGCATTGTAAAAATAAAATATTTATATTGTTTAAATAAAATGTATATTGTGAATACATTTATAAAAAAATCCATGCAATTTGCAATGTTTATTTTTGTTAATTCTGTCTAAAATAAAATAAAAATGTATTTAATTATTAGTTTTGTTGTTTGCATGATCTAAAATAATGACATTTTAATGCTTATTACATTTCCTCATTCTACTCCATATCAACGTATCAGCAACTAGATTTATGAAGACACAAAAAAAATCCCCCATAATTATGTTCATATGTATTGTTAAGTATTCTGGAATCCTTTAAAGGGACATGGTGATGAAAAAAAAATATGTAAATGCATTTGCATTCTCTCCCAAAATTTTTTTGCGTTCGCCCGTGAAACTTTGCATTTTGCTCACAAAACTTTTGCATTCCCTTGCAAAATGTTTGTCTTACCCCAAGACACTTTGCATTCACTTGCACAACTTTTGCCTTCCCTTGATAAACCTGTGTTCACTTGATTTAATATAACAAGGAAAACAAAAGCACTCCAGTTTTTGATTTTAATGTTTATGATAAAGTGACATTATTTAAAAGCCCTCAGCAGGAGCAACACAATGATATTAGGCACAGTAATATATATTTAGACAGAACATAAATATTCACAGTATTACAGAAATAAACTAAAGTATCTGAATGCACAAACTCCCTATATTATAGAGCCAGACCGATATATCGTCCGGCCGATATTATCGGCCGATATTAGACATTTTCCATAATATCGGTATCGGCAGTTATAATGGCCGATAAATTACTATTTAAAAAATAAAATAAAAACGGATGAAAAACGCTTTAATCATCTCTCCTTGGCCTGTTACATTGAAAACGTATGTCTATTGCTAAATTATGGCTCATCATAGACTAGCTAACCACAAAGCTAGCTAATGCCACTATCATCAGTGGAAGACCGCTAATGAGCTTGGAAACCACAATGAACTTTTTCTGCCTAAATAAAGTAATTGTTACTGTATTTATAACTAGCATATCTCTAGTTACAGTCCCTGCATTGTAAAATGTAAGTTATACTTGCGAGGAGTGAACATTTAGACATAGAGAAAAACTAGCAAATGTATCTTTTGCAGAAAGGTTAGCTTTTCTTTTACACGTGTGTGAAATCCAACAATATTTAATAAAAAAAAATATCGGCCGATATATCGGAATATCGGATTTTAAAACCCAAAAATATTTGTATCGGTATCGGCTTTCAAAATCATTTATCGGTCGGGCTCTAAAGGTCATTGGACATTTAATAAACTCACACAGATACCGCCACCATCATATTGACCTCATTACCAGAGGTATGGAAACCACCAGACTGCTGTGTTTGTAAGTAATGCATTAGGGGTAAGCGAGGGCGAGTCTGTTGGTCCGTCTGTTATTTTAAGCACAGTCTGCGAAGTACTTTGAGGTAACGACAGAGCGGCACTCCTTCACCATCAGCATCTTCAAACTGTAACACAATATAAACAATCAAACATTCAGGCCTGTTATATTGTTCAAGCCTCAAACGCATTTGTATTTTGTATTATTCTGTATTGTTGAATATGTATCTGCCATGTAAAAGCCTATGAAGCTGATATGGCAATGCATTTAAATACGATAACTAAATTTATGATTTGTACAACTGTAGTTTAACCAGTAAAAATATCTAAACTTACATCTTATTAACATTAGTGGGTTTCTCTTTGGGTTTGGATTTCCTGTTAAGAAATAACACACATGATATTTACAGTTTCAGTTCTTTAAACACATTTTTTTTACTATGTGATTCTTATTATACCAAACCAACATGAAGAAAAACATGTCCTGCTTTAAATTTATTTATATAAATTACTATAAATTTAAATGTATTAATTTAAACACCGTTGGTAACTAAAGCAAGTCTGTTTTTGAGCTTGTGTGAACTTACATGCTGTTCATCAGGGTCTTCAGGCAGGCGATGTCATTGCTGATATCATCATCAGTCAAAGCTTTTGTGCAATAAAAGAAGAAAAATGATTCAAAACAGTGCTTAATTGGCGGTTTGATTAGATTTTAAACGTTTGCAGTATTCACTCTCTTTCAGATTTTCAATGCAGAAATTTAAAACACAGTGTGGTTCATGATAAATGCAGGTCTTTAGTACTACATTTGATATGCAGTTTTGGCTCTCGATGCGTTTCGGTCGATCGGCTCACAAGTGGACGACACTACTTACAGGTGTAAACAGGGTCTAAAACGTTTTGAACTCGTCCAGCTCGGAAGTTGAAAACTTAGACCGGATTGCTGTAGTCGTGTAAAGCTCATGTGGTCGAGTGTGTTCAAAAACAGCCACAAAAGACCGTCTTCTCTCCGTCTACTGATCTAATGCGTAACATTATGAAGAGCTCTTGCCAGACGGGGTTTAAACTATCGGCTGGAGACTCAAGTTTGGTTTGAAGATGAAAAACATACCAAGCACAATGTTCTCTCATCACTCCTGATTTCTAACACACGCTCGCAGTGTTCGGCTGATCTTGCGTCTGTCAGAGCAGAAACTAAAGCTGATGCTCTTTGTGTTTTTCCGTCTCTCTGGTCGCGTTCATATGTTAATAGCGAGAGCTTATTTCGTCCAATAGCTCGAAAGAAAACCCAGACATTTACCCTTCCCTTGAGGAATCAGGACAAAAGTGGTTGAAAGTGGATAAAAGAAATGGATTAAATGTACAAGATGTACAAATTTTGTTGTAAAATTTCCAAAAATCACTTTCACAGTGACATATTTCCCGCAGTTGTGTACCTATAATATCCCAAAAGAAATTCCAATTTTAAATAAGTGGCATTGAAATATGTCAGTGATGTAATATCCGCGCTATCCTCGCTTTCCGTTCATACTGCCATAGCCATGATGAAACCATTACGACAGACGTGGACTACTGCGTAGCGCGTAACGTTTAGTGTAAAACTTTAGTGTAAAGCATTTCTTGTCTCTTACATAGACCATGGCATGCAGACTTTGGGACGAACAAGGAGAACTAAAATGAGGATCAACATCAGCGCGGTATTTTTTAAAATGCTGAGAGTTAGCTTACGCGACTAACTTAAACTTGACAGAGCTTCACAAGTCACGAATTGACTGCTGAGCAAATGTACATAAAACAAATCAATGTTATAAAACGTTAGCTCAACATGATGAAATGTTAGAATATGGTCAGTATGTTATTCTAATGCTTACTACTAGCAAACAAACTAACACGTAGTATAACATTACTGTATAACACACATTTAAATGTCGTTTAGTGTGATAGTGTAACATTAGACCAAGTGAAACAGCGCTGCGTTACCTCACAAGTTTAATTTGTTGAATAAACTGACCTGTGTGAGTAATCCAGCACTTGCCGGTAGTTCGGGAGAATTAAATGTCCTTATTCCTTCATATCCGTGGGACTCGCGTGTGATATCTGTCTCTTTAGCAATCGCGACCTGCTTTATACCACTGTGATGTTAAAAAGATGAATGTTTGCACTCATCCATAAACATTATTAGCTTCAAGTCCCATCATTCAGCTCATCACTGCGTCATCAACCTACGCCTTAGTTATTGTTGGAAACTGCGCCCTCTTGTGGCGAAAAAACTTACATATTGTGCCTTCAAAGACCAGTGTGAGCGGGAATGTGTCTCCCTCGTCTACTTGTGAGCCGATCAACCCAACCGCATCTTAAATGTGTAAACAGGCCTTAAACTCACCAGAGCAACTCATGTTGCAGACATTGAGCGACGGGATCATGCCGGAATCACAGGCCACCTGATCACTGAGCTGAAACATGCCGTACAGCCGCCCGAAAACTTTGGCTGTAGAGTTCAGGTGTGGATGCTTGGTCTCATGGCCGGACTCCTGTGGTCCTTTAGTGTGGTGGTCCTGTACGTGAGGCTTGGGTGGGGCTTGTGTGTGAGGCTTGGGTGGGGCTTGTGTGTGATTTGTGGCTGGGCTTCCAGATTTTGCCTGAGGTGGAGCTTGAGCTGGTTTATTCTCCTTATTGTCGACCACGATGGCTTTGACAAAGCTGGTGTTGAAGCCCGTGCTGTTGGCCTTGCAGACAACTGCCACAGAAAGGAAGAAAGAAAGACGTAATTGACATAAAACATGGCAGTTTGGCATTCTGGAGACAGAGAGAAAAGCTGGAAGAAAATGACTCACGTCTAGCGATGAGATTTTTCACGGTTATTTTCTCTCCCATGTTGGTAATCTCCTGAAACTGAGCAGCTTCCAGCTGAGCCTTCAGCTCGCATTTCCCGAGGATACGTCCCTGAGTCGCGCTGGACACCAGCAGAACCAGAGCCAACGCCGCCAACATCTTCACTGGGAGAACGCTCTTCATCTCTGATATCTGGAGGTTAAACACATCCAGAGAACTCTGATAACATCTTCAAGTAAAGACAACAGATCAAGATTGCTGTGGAAAGGCAAAAGACCTTAACTTTGTGTTTGGTCGAAAATTAGTTTTTGAAAATTAGAAAATTTTTGGCACATTCAAGACCTCCTTTATCATGTGGATTAGTATCTTGAGTCAATTCCATTGTTTTTTTTGAGAAAATAATGGGTTGTCTTCTTAACCGTAACTGGAAATGTGGAAGTTACTGCCTTTTGCCTTGGCATGACTTCTCACTTTTTGCTGACAATACAAAGGCAGAGTAATTTTAAAATAGTGGTCAAAAGTCGAAATGATGTAGATCATTTGCATTATTAAAACATCTAATTGCCAGATTTCCAGCGTTCTACCTATAATTAATTTGGCGGGACAACTAAAAATCTTCAAAGTCATTTTTCTCAGTTCTACACTCGAGCGAGTTAAGGTCTTTTGCCTTTGTAGGGCCGAATAGTATTCAATTATTTTTTAATTGGGGGAAATATTTGTATATTTATACAGTAGCCAGGCTATTGTCCAACAGCGAGACACCCTTTACAGTCTATGGTTGACACACAAACCTGCGTCCCTTTACTCACTCGTATAATTTGCTCTGGATGAATATTGTTGGTTACAGGGTGAGGGATTGCGCATATTGATAATAAAACTCATTCCTGCAGATTTTGGGCTCACACCCAAAGTGCATGCACATAAAGACAAGTATATTGGCTATTTAAAACAGTATAATGGGTCTGTGCGTCATGTCTTAAAGCAACAGCAGCCTAATATACCGGCTGCCAAATAAAATATGGCAGATTCTCCCTATGGTATCGATGTAAAAAAATTGTGACCAGTGAAAATGCGGAGTGGCTAGTAACTTTGAAAAACCAATAGCCACAGTGGCTGGTGAGCAAAAAAAGTTAATGTCAAGCCCTCCATATAATAATAATAATTCAGCAGAAGCTTTCATCCAAGGTGACGATACATTTTTTTCAATATATATTTTTATTAAAAAAATACATCATTTATGTTATCATTAAAGTCAGTCAAAACAATTTAGTTTTTTTTTTTTTCAATAATCAACTCGGAACATCTAATTATTAATTTGAGCGAAAAACATGAAGTAAAGTATCGCGAAGAACCAAATTGTCAAGCATCTTACCAGACGTGCTGTTGAAATGATGCTTGTTTGAGGATCTTCTGCTCAAGCTTCAGTGTTTTTCTGTACTGTTGTCCATCTTATATATGTTTGAGTGACCTCCATCTGGGCGGTTGGTCCGTCCCATCATCACGGAGAGATCGTACTATTGTGATGTCATTCATAAACAGATTGGAAGAAAATCACAAATGCTTGCTAGGATTTTCAGGTTGTCAGCTTTGTCATTTTTATTTATTTGTTTGCACTATTTCCCCCCATGATTTCAGTGAAGTTTTGAAGCTGATGTTTTGTTGCTTGAGCCTTTGAGCTGTTTGTCTTTGGATAATGAGCGTACAGCCACACACACACTATAGAGGACAGTGTGTCTCTCTAAAGCCCTGCATCTTTACTCTGTTTAGTTTGGGTGGTTCAATGTGCTGACAATGGTTTTGGTCAAATTAAAGGATCATTTAATTTAAAATAATTTAAAAGTTTTCATCTTCTGCATTGTCACAACAGATGGGTTTCGTCATCCAGAGCTCGATCTCAGGAAACTTGGATATATTTTTCTCTTTTTCCATGCAATTTTACTTAATGGCATGCTGATCATTACATTTCAAACACTTGTGTTTAAGATAGAATAATATCTTGTGTTTTTTTTTTAACTTCAGATGCTTTACTGGTTCAGTATGACCAACTTTAGGTGGGAATTGTCACCCTATCAGTATCAGCATCTCAATCCAAATCTCTGAGCTGCGCTGGGAGGGTTATTTGAGTGTATTCAAATAGTGCACAAATACTGTGAGGCTTGCGTTGACCTTTTTCCAGCATGTAAATATGAATTCCACGTGGCACAGGACAAACAGTAAACGTGATAAAAGAATAAACAATTTTTGCAAGTAAAATTTCAAAATTTTGCCTCCTTTTAAAATGTAATTTTATTATATAAACACAGAATTAATTCAATTGCACCTGATGACTGTGTTATTCAGCTCTGATCTGAGCGGGGTTGCCAGTTCTCCATAATGACACCAACCCAATGAGCAATCAAATACAGTCCAATACGGGTGTCCCTGTCAGGGGCCGAATTAATATGTTGGGAGAAATCGAGCCACAAAATAAAAATAAACCAGTGGCAACAATTTAAAAGTAGTCTGTGGACTTGGCAACACTGGAATTGAGAATGATCCAAGTCAAGTCACCTTGATTTATATTGCACTTTTTTACAATACAGATTCAGTGCCAAAGCAACTTTACTGATGCTTTTAAATTGGGGATGCTTTTAAAATTGTATTGAATTTTTACTTCCGGCACCGGCTGTGGGCGGGACTGTGATGCTCTATAAGGACTGACTTCTGACCTGCATTGCAGCCTGAATCCAAAGAGCATACTATGTACAAAGTAGTTAACATGATCAATGCCACTAATTTGCTTATGTAATATATGTAATGTAATATGTCTCTGCTAATGGGAGGAACGGGCGTTGCACAATGGATTTGGTTAAATAGAGTTTATTTTTATTGTGAGTCATTATGAAGCTTGAGGCAGGTGCTCAGACAGTGGGAAAATCAGACACAAGCACATAAAACAGAGGCAACACAAAAATAAATGTTTTGCGCCCGCCAAAAAATTAACGAAACATCTACTAAAATTGTTCGGGGGATTTAAATGCTGTAAAAAGATGAGTGTAGTTACGACGTCTACCAGTTAACTAGACCATGCAAAAACCAAATCCTGACTTTTTGAATGGTATACACTTGCTTTGTAATGAACAAAACGTTTATGTAAAACACCAATGAGAAATTTGAAAGGCTTTCAACCTTTCACTCATGCAAACTTTGTTTATTTTTTGTTTTTGTTTAAATTTATTGTGAAGACAGACTTAGACAAGGAACTCTTTTATGAATATTGTTTTATTTGCATTCTGAGGTATGCTATTGTACTTAATTGTGGCTATTTGAGAACTTTTTCTAAGCACATTTTGACAAGGAAGAGTGAAATACAGTACAACACATGTAGAAATCTGTGAGAACGTAATGTGTATGTACAGTAGTTCCTCTGTGAAAGACTTTGAACAAACAGCTGATTAACAAACACCAAAGAGGTGGTTGCAACCATGTTGGGTTTATTACAGTAATGCATCAGGATGAAGCTGGACAGAAGAAACACTGAATGAGAGTGTTAGACACACACAGCAAAGTACTGCAACGGGTTGACATTGCGGCACTCCTTCACGCACAACATGTGCTTCCTGAAAGACAATAAACACAAACTTGTAAAACAAGCCTTACATCTTGTATACCTTATTGCTGTTGCTTATCTTAATGTAATAGATGCTACTGTTAACATAGGAGCACCCAGTTAATGTAATTTACATAAGCAATTGCCCTCTAACCTACGTGACTAACAATTGACTCCAGTTCAGTTTAACTTTATCATGTTGCTTAATGAGATACTCTTGTAAATATTACAAACCAAATAGCAAAAATGCATATTTTCAGATATGTTTTTATGTTTTTATTAGGGCTGTCTGTCAAATGATTAATCGCATCCAAACTAAAATTTTCTGTTTACATAATATATGTGTGTGCTGTGTATAAATATTTTATATAAATACACACACATGCTTGTATATATTTAAGAAATATTTTCATGTATACTGTATATAGGTTTATATATAATGTATATTATATATAAATATAAATATTTTATATATAAATAATATTTTTTTCTTAAATATACATGCATGTGTGTGTGTTTATATATATTTACAAAATAATTATACACAGTGCACCCACAAATATTATGTAAACACAAATTTTTATTTTGGATGCGATTAATCGCGATTAATCGTTTGACAGCCCTAGTTTTTATATTTCAAAACCAAAAGGTCCAAATATATTGCCAATATTGATGAAAATATATACGTTTTAGGTACGTTTTACATATATTTATATATTTTGCCAAGAATGTATCTTAAAAAATTACACACACACACAGGCGATATTTAAGCTATTGAATAAAATATAAATATATATATAGTCAGTATTTCTCGTGCAATTTTTCAGTTGCTTGACTTACTTCCTTCTGGGCCGAGGAGCGAAGACTGGAGCAGCGCTGTAAAACAGGACCAGGAATATTAATAAATATGCTTCAAGAATATGCTTCTATTACTTGTTAAATTATTTAGATGTTGGGTAATCGTGAAAAAAAAGTAGTAGTTTTATTTTATTTTACTTATATTAGAATGTTCCACAATGTAAACATTTGACGATTTACAATTAAAATGCATTGCTATTCAAATTAATTTTACAGATCTGAAGCAACATCGACAATTAGCAATGCTCTAAAATTGAGTCACTACTAATGTGAAGCCTTGACTGTGATCATGTGATTAGCGAGAACCTGCAACCCTGTTATAATTGACTACTGATTTGTAGATTTGATAGGTTGACAACTTACGCATTGGTCACGCTGTCCAACAGAGTCTTCAGGCAGGTGATGTCATCCATGATGTCATCATCAATCAGAGCTTTAGAAGACACAATTTACCAGACGTCATTAAAATATGATCTACAATGATTCTGAGATTGTGATCAAACTAGGCTATTGTGTATATTGGGTCAATCAAAGTTTCGGTGTATTGTTTGTATTGAATGAATTCGCACAATCCCACTCTCTAATGTTTCCACAATCTGCCTACGCCCCAGTTAGGTTTAGGGTGGAGCGTCACGCTCACTTTTGTCTAAAAAAGTTGTACACTTGTACAAAATCACATTACACAAGTGTACAAGATTGAATCTAATTGGTTTCAACTACATTTGTGACCAGTCACATGAGACGTCACTCAAACTTGACATTCTGAAATTGTGTTGTGTTTCCACTATTGGGCTGAATAACAACATTCAAATCTTCATTTTTCACCACTGGGGGTGTTTTCGTTCAAATCATGTGCGTATTCACGCACAATCGCTACCTTCTAAAATAGTTACGTTGTCTCATGCGAAATAATGTGTCATGTGACTCACCACTGCAGTTAATCTGGCAGATGTTCAGACTCTGTCCGGATCCGGAGTCGCACGCCACGCGATCGTTCAGCTGGAAGATCCCAAACAGTTTTGTGGTAACTCCTAAGGTTTCGCTGGAATCCTCCTCTGAACTGTCTCCAAAGATGCTAGCTGGATTCCTGTCCCGCCCCCCACCGGGGGATCTCTTTCCTCTTCCACCGGGACGGCCCTGACCAGGTCTTCCCACTGGTCTTCCATTGGGTCGTTGTCCTGGTCTGGGACGGGAATCTGCTGGAGATCCAATGGCGTTGACCAGGTTGGTGTTGAACTTTGACAGACGTTCAGCAGAACAGACGACTGAAAGAGAGACAGAAACACCCTTGGCTTACATTTGTACCATTGCTAGAATTCAACTCGCAGTGTTTACTCTCATAGACTTACTTTTGGCGATGAGGTCCAAGTCTACAGTTGCATTTCCAGGCGCAGTCCCATTTCCAACAACATCTCCGGTCACGCTTTCAATCCCAGGAGTGACATTTCCAGGCCCACTTTCTCCCTGATTTCCTCCCAGAGCCGCCTCGAGTTGAGCCTTCAGCTCACATTTACTGAGAATCCGTCCCTCAGTCGCACTGGACACCAGCAGAACCAGCGCCAACGCCGCCAACATCTTCACTGGGAGAACACTCTTCATCTCTGATAAACACAGAGGTTGAACAATGAATAAGTCCGAAGAAACAATCCCAATCTGCAGTGTCTTTAAACTGTGTCAATCAAATGCTTGCAATGAAGGAATCAGAAAAAATTAGCAAAAATTGTACCCTTAGGTTGTCACTCACTGGGACATCTTTACCCCTAAAAGGTTAGTACCTTAATAACACGTACTTTGGTATAATGCGTACTGTATTATTTAGGGTAGATAAGGTAAAACATGGTCCCGTTTTTGCCTTTTTTCTGACAATGTTTCAACTTTGCTTGGTCAATCCCATTAGGCTATTTAAATACTGTTTTTTCTAATAATTCTGCACTTTAGCAAGGCAACTGGTTGGTCGACTAGAGGGACGCTCATGCAACTAAACACTTTGCATTAAATCTTCATTAAATTATTAATGGTGCATATTTTAACGCAGTTATAAAACATGAAGCATTTTAAATGAGAGTTCAGAAGTGATTTTTACCTGAGAGGTTATTGTCTGTTGTAGATGTAGATCTAGTCTTCAGTCTTGCTTCAGTCTGGTGTTTGTTTCCACCATCCGCTGTGTGCTGAATACATGAGTGTGGGGTTTTTATACTAAACTGACGTGATGAGCTCACTGCTTCGAAAACTCACTAAACCTGTTGAAAAACCACTGCATCACTTGGATTCCAAAAACAAATGTCATGTATTGCTTCATGATTTAGAAATCCAGCGTGTGATGTAACATTACACTCAGGTGGAGGTGAGTCAGGTTTTCCTCTCACCATTTCAACCATTGTTAAACTGTGACTATGGGATTTTAAGGTCTTTGTTGTGCTATATATACACACATGTTCTTTCAGCCTTTGACCAGCCGCCCTGCAAATAAACAAGCAATTTTTATTTTACATTTTAATTTTAAAAAAGGCAATCATTGAATCCATTAAATCCCTTTTGAATTATTCAGGTCCAAAGTATCAGAGCTGTTACCATTATATAAACCTACATTGTATTATTAAAGTTTATCATCACTAACCCTAATACACTAGTTTTATTTCAGTTCAATGGGATTCTAAATAGAACTCTTGGGATCTGGACTCAATTTTAAAGAACCCTTCATGCAAAAACGGTTCTATATAAGGAGAATCGTTTTAACTGATAGCATAAAACATTCATGTTTAATGGGTTATTTCAATTTGTACAGTGTTATAAAAAAGTATGTTCATGAGCTGTTTAATTTATAAAATTTTATTCAAATTAAAAATGAATAAAACAAAATGAATGAATTACAAATAAATCCATCTAAAAGGTTGTATGAAAAACAAAAACACATTTAATATATTTAATTTTAATGGATTTATATTGCGTTTATTTTGGTGCTTTATAATAATATGAATTTAAAAAAGAAATTAACCTGTGACACTTCTCCTGCATTACATGTTTTTTGCGATGATATTAAAAATGTTTCAAGGTTTAAAGTTGTAGGTTGAATATTAATTTAAAAAGGTCTAATGGCTTAAAATAACTTAAATTTAACTAAACGTAAAGCTGCAGTCCACAGTTTTTCCTCTTTGTCGCCATCTCTGTTCGAAATCTGCAATTGCAGTGCCTGAATTATCGACTTTACGTGAGTTGTGCCTCGGCACCTTCGACGCGGCACAGCGTGGATGAACACAATGTTTGAGGAGAGTAGACTAGCCGAGACTCTACTTTATGTGTACAGATGTGTGTGTTCAGATGTGTGTGTACAGATGTGTCGTAAACACATGCTCGAATCTCCCGCGGAGATCCACCGGTTCCACTGGAATTAAAAACAAAAGCAAGCAGAGAGTGTTGAACACTGGCTGGTTATGTTTTTTCTCAGATATGTATTTTGGATCATTTTAAACCCCAAAAAAGTTACAGACTGCAGCTTTAACACATTATTCACAGTCCATATTCTTGTACTTCACAAAACCGAAATCTGTAAAATAAAAGCTATTTAAATATTTGAAATAACAAAAAGTATAAAAATAATAAAATACGCATAAAGATATTTGCTCCAAAAGAAACAAAGTCAAACATGCTTTTATGATTATACACTCTTAAATATGATGTCAGAAAGACGACAAGCCACAGCATTAATTTATTCATCTTTTCGAATTTACGAAAATGTACTGTAGTGGTAATGAACTGGGAAAGTTCAGACATGTATGGTGGGTGGACTAGTATCACACACACCCCCGTGGTTGGATTTCTATTATGTAATTTCTGCTGGACTGCCACATAGTTTCGGCAGTAATTAATACTTGAAAAGATGCATCTTGTCTTGTGTCAAAACAGACAGAGCGGTTTTGTCTGGAGTTTTCAAAAACACAATACTATGATTAATTTCTCTGAAAAGACTGGCAATCTTTGTTCAGTTGTGTGAGATACTTGTAGATGCAGACCATGTAAATGTCCCAAACATATATTTTTGAAGTGAAAAGTATTTTAAATTGTGTACAAAGTGGCCCTTAAATGATCAACACCTAACTTCACTGCATTAGATACGCAATATCTCAGCCACTTGCTCTGTTATTTTTAACCAGCTGGTCTGAGCTCATTTTTTTGTGAATGCATAAAGGTCATCATATTAGCATATCAATGTTTCACTATGTTCATTTTATATATATATATATATATATATATATATATATATATATATATATATATATATATATATATATTGTTTTATATTATATTAGTTTTATCATATAGAAAATTGTACTTGTGCTATATTTTTAAAATACCACTTGTTTTTAATGCATATGTGTGTGTGTGTGTGTGTATAGATTTGAGAAAATAAATGCATGTGTACATTATCAGTAAATCAGATCCATGCAATTTTAACCAAACAACAAAAGACAAGAAAATCATTCATTTGATTATTTAATTTCTGTACCTGAAAACTACTGTTAGACACCTAAATAACCCAAAAAGCACTGTTTATTTCATTTGTATCTTTGCTCTATTGTATTTATTTGTGCTGTTGCTTGTAGTTTGAATATTTTTATTTGACAGTAGTCCTTTTTACCCTGAACATAGCACATACCGAACCATACCGAAACCATGATAAACCGAACCGTGCATAATTTGAACTTTTTTATATATATACAAATGAGAATTTTCCTTGAAAAACATGCTTGTGCTTCTTTAAAATAAATGACACTTTTATCTAATACATTGACATTACCACATTTTGAGTGACTTAAGCATCCAAATACGTTTGCATCCACAATATATTCAATTGGATCAGTTATTAAAGATGAACTGAACTGAAATTTGAGAAAAGGTGATATAACAGATGTATTTTATATATTCTCATTGGTACAATTTTTAAAATGGCAGAATTTGTTAAAGTCCCCGTGAAATCAAAATTGAACCTATTTACTTTGTTAGCGCATATTACTAGTCTTGTGGTGAACAATTAATCCGTGCAAGTGAATATATATTAAAAAAATGTTTTACCTTAGTAATCTTTAATCAAAATCTGAAAAGTTACTTCCGGTCTGGGACGGTTTCTTTTTCTAATGACGTAGGTTTCACAGTTTGGGTGGGGAAACGCTTAACCACTCCCCTCAAACCGTTAGTTTGCTATGAGCGAGAGATGGAGAGGAGGAGCGCTAGAGTCAAACCCTGCCCTCTGTTCAATATTCCGTTTCACTTGGAAATACGTCACAGCACTGGAGAAAAATCGTTTGCAACTTCCGGTTCACGGGGACTTTAAAAGGGATAAAATGGTACATTGAAAGTGTTGTTTTTGTTACACGGGCGCCGCCATGTTGGATTTCAACGTTCGACCACGTCACTGGCATGGTAAGCCACTTCGTTGCCTACCCGCACCAGCAGAACAGCCGTAGCTTGTAAACAGTCTGAGGCTAGCTGACATGGCTGAGGAAACTGATTTTTTAGCGACACACTATTTAGAGATATGTACTTTCGTCAATGAGTACACGAAACGTCTGACAATGCATGAAATGTTTTATTTACACAAGTTCAATGCATCACGTTAACGTTACTCGAATCCTTGATATTCGGGTGAGGGAGAAAAGATCCTTGATGTATAGTTCACTGTAAAGGATGGGATTCTCCTTCCTAAATGCACCCTCGCCCATAGAGTGAACTGCCAGTACGCTGTTAATCTAAACAGTCTGAGAAAAGTGCAACAAGTTAGCCCAGCCGTCACCTATTCGTAAAATACCCTGCTACTTATGGGGCGGTCCAGCGTCTCAGCTCGGACATCCATTAGAGACAGCATAGCCTCCTTTAACACGTTTCTCTCACCGAACAGCATCCGAAATGAACCGTGCATGGTGATGCATTTTTCGCCGATCAATAAATGTCCATGTTGACCTCTCTGCAACAGATCGTCTCCGTGCAGTGTCTATGCTCCTCAGCGCTCGCGCCCACAGTCACTTTCCCCCAAACGATCCTGTACTGCAAGTGAAGCCTGAAACTGATCGTCCTCCATGTGGTGGTAGTTAGACACTACCGGCCTGTCCCCCACGGGCTCAAATGCGTAATCCATGCCGTTAAAAGTGCTCATTTTCGTCTGTGTATATAGGACCTACAGCTGTTGTCTATGGCGTTCCGCGGGTCCTACCATGCCAGTGACGTCATCGGAACTGCCAGCGCTAACAAGCGCAATTTTGCGTTGCTTAAAAAAGCTGTATTAATATATATTTTTTAAAAATGTTTAGTGTAATTTACTTTTAATTGTCATAAACAACACGTTTTCGACGTCGATATTTTTCAGTTCAGTTCATCTTTAAATTGCTTAAATATATTTAATTATGCAGAAATGATCCAGGTTCAGCATCACGCACACCCTCATCGCACCATATGAGAGGACCATGATCACCAGTTACGACGCAAGTATCGAATATCAGACAAGTCTGGATCCTTTTGACAATAGTCTGAAACCGATAAACCTGAATTGTTCAGTGTCTCTATGGCGAGGGATCATTTTACAGGAAGTGAAGAGAGGTCAGAAGAGCTTGAGCTATTTTTGATGTGAACACAAGGTGAATGTCAGCATGACTCGGGCATTTCGATGTTGACACACTTGCCAACAAGGACGTCAGTGTCTCACGGCTGTGATTATCTGATATCTAACAGTTCAATATGATTAGATATATTTCCCACACAATGTCCTTTGTCAAATAAAGGTTCAAATGCAGGTGGAGATTATTGCTCGCCTGTTAGTCCTCATTTGTTTGATCATCTACCGAATTGCTTTGGTATATTTAAATATTTACAGTTACCGTATTTAACCAATGTGTGCCTGAGATTATGCCATTCTAATGTCATACTTTGAAGTAAGTCTAGACACACAACAGCACGGATCAGTCACCTTAACGTAATCACACAAATCTTCACAAAGCCAAAGTCTTTTATATCATTCACGTTTTCATTCATGTTTTAACCCGTTTTGGGGTCAAATATAGACCACATGTTTAATCCAACGTTTGGGTTTGTCCATATTTGACCCAAAATTGGGTTAAAACAACCCAGCATGTACTTTCCCTGTTTCAAGGCTGATCATTTTGAAGATGTGCATCTTTGTGGCTTTCAGGTTGTGGGTGCGTGCCAGTGAAAAACGCATGTTTTACATGACTGCTCTGACAGATCTGCTGTGTGATTGTGTGATTACATTCCACAAGGAAGATTCATAAGGTTTCGGTTATGGTTTTGATTGCAGCTTCATGTGTTTTGCGTCTGATAGAGGTGCTGATCATCTCTGTATGTCTCCAGTGGGGCTGGATGCGAACTCAGCGTGAACTTCTGGACACCAGTGCCTGTGTAAAAACAGCACAAAACATCACCATAAAGCTCACAGTCTGCCCTTTATAATGGCATGTCGTTTTGTCATGTCATTTGCTCTAAAATGATTATGTTTCAGAGCGCTCGTGCATTCTTGGCTTGTCGTGTTGATGGAGATCGGCACACTTGCAGGTACAGTGATTTTATGGCATGTGTGTTTCATAAGCGCAACCATCTCTATCAGTGTCTGTGAAAATAAACAATTTGTTAAAGAAATAATTCACCCTAAAAATAAAATGTTCATTGCGAAATTGGTAATGTTTTCCAAATATTTTATTCTATTGTACACAAAAGGAGAGTTTTTCTTAAAGCTGTTCATAGTGAATACAGGTTGAACAACGAATAGGAAGAGGAAAAATGCCTGAAGCCTAAAGAAAAATCATTTTGGTATTAACTAAAATCTATCTATGAAATCTATGCAGATTTCAAATCAGTGTTATTTTAGTATCACAGAGATACTAATATAGTTTCATTAACATTTTAAATTTGTTTTTGTTTTTTTAAATTTTGTAGTTAAAGTTTTAGTTATTCTTTTTTACTCATTTTTTGTTGTTGTAAATATGTCTATGTATTTTTGGTTGTTTTAGAGTTATTTTATTACATCAGGTTAAACTTAAAAAAAGAAAAGAAAATGCAATGTTCTGAAATAAGGTTTTTAGTATTTTAGTTGATATGAAATGTTGGTTTTGTTTAGTTAAAGGGGTCATCATGACCTGGCTTTTTCAGGTCATCATTATTTTTTGGGTGAACTAACCCTTTATAGTAAGCTACCATGTGAACAGGCCTTTGTAAAAGCGGTTACGCTATATGTCTGATTGACGTGGCGATGAAGTCATTACTTGAGTCATGAATGATTCTTTTCACATTAGTGGTACAATGCTAATCCATTAGTATTTGCGTGAGATGAGAGATATAGAAAAGGTTCTATCAGCGCTATGTATTTGGAACCCCTGAAAGGTTCTATACACTCTTAAAAAAAGGGTTCCTCTGGGTTCTATATAGAACCCTGGGGTTCCATACTTGGTCAATAGAACCTTTTACCAAAAAAAATGGTTCTATATAGAACCATTTTGGAGTTCCATATATGAAGCGGGGGATGGAACCATTTCTGGTTCTAAATAGAACCATTTCTTCTAAGAGTGTACATTTATGGATTCAGAATATTCACTGCTGTTTTCAAACCAATGTACATTCATATTCCAGCATGTGATGTTCACATGACCACGTTTACCTTCACCCCCTGTTTCTCCACCTAGAGGTCAAGAACATCCTGATGTGTGAAGGACAACTAGTCTGCAGTTGCTCAGACTGTGTCTACATCTACATAACATTTGTTTTTGCTAATCATGATTTTGTAATGGTGCCAGACAAAAAAACGATGAAGAAATAAGCCTTCCAACAACACCACTCCTGGTTATCCAGGGTGGGAGACCAGCTTTAAGAGCTTAAGAGACTAAAAGGTGAGTGTTGCCAAATATCAAGAAAATGGGATTTAATCATAATCTTCTATTAAGTCCTCTGAAGAAAAGGCTTTTAAGCTTTTGTTTCATTCCTCCACAGAGGTTCACATGCAAGTGAAGGCGGAGATATCGGATGAATCTTGTCTAACACAGACCTATAGACGGCTGAGAGGAGCCTTGGGGTGTGTGTTGTCCGGACAGAACCGAGGCCTGCAGACTCAGCAGATCGAACTTTCCTCTCTGATAATCGTCTCTAGATTCATTACGTAGCAGGTCTGGACTCTTCGGTGTCGATCTGAGGAAGAAAAAGCAGACATCTGTTCAGTTTGGTGTGGCCTAGAGGTTATAAATAAGGACTAAATGTTTCGTTTTTACTCACCTGTGCAGATGTGAGCTGACGGTGTGAACTCTCGCGATCTGACCGGGATACAGTCCCAGAACATCTTGACCCGTGCGACGAGCGCTGGAGGAACACAACGGATGCACACAGTAAAACACACCAACATGCTTCAAATCAATGTGAATTAAAGCAACAAACCTGCCAAATTTAGTCTGAAACACAGCAATTAAAGATTACCAGGTCAACACACACTTTATTACCAGGTCAACATCCACAACTGGAGCTAAACGCTTTTACTTTGAGTTATTAACAGTCAAAGGCTTCGTCCCCGTCCCAGTCCTGGGGCGCCTAAATTTGCTTCACTATATTTCTATTAAATCTTAATCTAATTATGACAAATTTTATATTGTTGGAAAGGTCTAAGACTTCTAAATAGATACTCTACCCCTGTTTCAAATTATGTTGGAAGAGTAATTGATGAATTTATGACAAGAGTGCACCTCAAAAAATCTGCATCATAATGCACCAATGCACCCACTTTTAATCATTGAAACTTCTTTTTATGCTAAAATTTCATAAAAAAACCTATAATCTAGTATTTTTCAATAAAAAAATAAAAAATTATAGTATAATATTATCATCTGAAAAATTATAATATATATAAATATTTTATCTTCTAAAATATATTTTTTATCGCCTTTTTTATTATATCACATATTTTTGTAATTATCATTAATTAGGTATTATTTGAAAGCTTATAAACTCAGAATTCATCATGTGTAAACTGTTTTGAACGTTGCGTTAACATAGAAATGGCACTTATTTTATCAGGCTCCTCCCCTTTTGGGCATCATTATATTTCATAATTTTATGATAAAAACCTTTTCTAATCTTGACAAAACACGTATTGTCAGAAAGGTCTGAGTCTCAAGGTTCCAAATTTTGTGACAAAATTGATATTCGGACAGAAATCTATTAATTTGTTAAGGCAGAATGTACACAACTAAATTCAATGGAATTCAATGGCACCCGGTGGCTATTTTTGGTACTACGCCTAAACAAAATCTCATGGGAACTTCAATTTTTGTGATATCAACTTCAAATTTGGAACATAACTTGGTTTGATTTTATAGTAATTTCAGAGTAAAACATATGTTGTAAAATATATATTTTATATAAAATAAAAATATATATAGTGCAGTATATTTGATTTACTGTAAATTTAAACTGTTTTTGGAGTGTTTTCACTTCAGCAATACTCTGCTGAGTGTTTCCTTTAAAACAAGACCAAACTTGGGTATATATTTCGAAGCATTCTTGAATTGCAACCATTTAAGTGTGAATAGTGCATTTTAACCCCCATTATCAAAAAGGCGGGTGACAGCTAAGGGGTTAAAAATCATTTATACTTACACATGTGCTGGTTGATGTTTGGTGTCCTGGCTTTCCTTAAACTCATGTAACCTCAGAGCAATGCCTGACCCGGCCATCCTGCACTCATTAATGGGAAGCCTACATAAATATAATGGAGCCAATATAGGGAACTAAACCATAAGACATAATACAGCTCATCCAAGCCTAAGCTGGTTTGCTCGTCTCCCAACCGGATTCAAAGAGGTTTTGCGTTGTTAGCTAGGGAGACCAATTGAACTGTTGTTTTATATTTTAACATGATAATATAAAGATAAACACTGTGTTATGCAGCTCCAGAAATATAATTACAAACCGATCTCCAGAATCATTTCATTGTTGCCATTCTGCGATTGTGGCTCCTTGTGTCTTGTTGTGTTTGCTGAGACTCTTGTTTACAGGTCACAACCAAATCACACATTCAAATGCCAAATCTTCATCTGAAAACCAAACCAAACCTGCTTTGAAAGACAAATGTGGGTCACCTTACCTTGTGTTCGGTCAGCGATGTAGATTTGCACTTTGCATGGCTGAAAGTCAACGTGAGGGTAAAGGACAGCAGCGCTTCTGTCACCTGAGCTGAGACAGAGACACTGATATCCATTCTAGAGAGATCAGGATCTGATGCATTCTGGGTCTACTTCAACCGAGCATGTCTAAAGTCTCCACTGGGCTCTAACCTAGAATAGTGTTGAATGGTGGGCCGCTGAAAGTGTGAGTGGGCTGGAAAAATTCGCATCACCCCATGTTTTTCAACTGGCTTTTAATTTGGTAGAACAAAAATGTACTTGCGCTGCACTTTAAACGCCCACGATGATAAAGATTTAACAGGTCATGAACACGTCAACGCGAATGGGGCATTGCATTGCAACCTCGGCCCAGATCCGGCCCACATCTGGTACATTTGGATTCAATGCGTACAATATGTGGGCCGGATCTGGGCCGACACAATGTTGTTGTCTGGGACACGCCTCAATACAAAATCATGCACTTGTTTAGAAATAGAAAAGTTCCAGTTTTTGAATAGTTGTGGCACGTCATGACATAAAAATGCTCTAGGTGCAGATATGCTGAATGGATTCAATATCAGCGAGACGTTACTTATGAAGTAAGCGAGAATTACTTATGATTCATAGCAACACAGCAAATTTAACCTGTTAACTGTCACCCCCCCTTTTTTGAATAGACATGAAAATGCACATTTCGAACTTAAATGGTTGTAATTCAAGAATGCTTTGGAATATAGACATATGATTGGTCTCGTTTTAAAGAAGACATTTGGCAGATTTTTGTAGAAGTGAAATAAATTAAGAAAGTGAAACAGAAAAAAAGTTATAGAAGTTTGAGTTTATGGAAATGTACAATGTAAAAATATTAATTATTCATATTTTACATAAAATATATATTTTCAAAACCTGGTCTACTCTAAAACTGCAGAAAAATCAAAGCCAAAAATCTGAACAAGTTGTGTTTCAAATTTTAGGTTGATATCTCAAAAGATGAGCTTTCAGTGAGATTTTGTTTGAGCGCAGTACCAAACTTTTTCACTAGGGCACAATCAGACTCCATTACTGCCCATATAAGGGCGCCTGCATTTCCATTCGTGTTTTGAGTGATATGAACCATTATTTTCACAATTTTCATACAATTTCTGAAGTAGAGATCCTATTCAGAAGTAGCATGGGAAGTTTGGCAGATTTTGATATGAATTGAACCTCTAAGAAACACATACAAAGAACACGCATGTAAGTCATAGCTAGCTGCCACGTCACAAATGGTAAATTTATTATTTTTTTCTTGATATTTCAAACTTTTCAGACCTTTTTTTTCCAAAATAATTGAATGGATTCTATTTTTTGAACTTTTGGCATGAAAAAAAAAACTGAGGTATCTACCATTTTTTCATGATTTTTCATGTTTACTGCTATTTTAAAATAAAGGTCTGAACACGCCTTATGAGTATGAAAATATTCTTGTTTTATATTGATAAATTATGGCTCCTCTGTAATATATTTTGAAAATCAGTCACCAAATATGGAAACTAGAGATTGTAAGCTTTCAAATGATATATAGTTTGTCAATATTATTTAAGGTATTTACTAAGATATTATTGTTTTAAAAATATAGTGGCAAACGTCCCACCTGTGGGACGGTGACAGTTAAGTGGTAACAAGCTGTCTCTGACCTGGAAGTGAACAAATGCAATAAGAGCAAACGGATTAAGAGCAATTAAAGTGGTGAAAATCGAGCTTTTAATGTTGTTTATATGTCTAGTCTATGTGGTGTTTTTATGCTTTAAGACAAACCATGTACAAGTTCTGGAGCGAGTGAGTGGAGGCGGGGCCAATTTGCATATTCATATTCAGTTTTTTTTCCCCAAGGATATTTCGCTTAAATATGTCATTTTGGTGATCAAAGATGAGTTTTAAAGGATAAAATTATTGACTACAGGGGGACTTTAAGTTTACTAGAAGTATCCTTTGCAAAGGAATACATTTGCATGTAATATAACAATATGTTTGTATGTAATTTTATAATTGATAGTGCCATTACCTGGAAATTAAACAATGTGTGGAAGTTTTTCAATAACCTCAGAGACTATCTTAAAATCATTTCATTGTAACATTAGTGATACGTCTACTCTGTAAAAATGAATATGCTTCATCTAATCAAAAAAATTGTGGCAACAGATTACAAGCAATATTATTAATTAAATTTAACAAATTAGAATTGAGTAATAATTAATCGAATTAATTCCTTAAAAGTTAACCGTTGAAAATGAGCAAAACTTACAACAACAACAACCAAAAAAACATAAATTGAAGTCACCATTATGGTGATCGGTGTTTGTTTTAAAATGACGGTTTTCTCCTTCAGTGATTAACATCAGGTGTCTTCAATGTTGGCGATATAAAATAAAGAGTTCTTATTTAATCTTTGACGTGTGTCTGTTAGTGATATATTTTTGTTACATTTTTTGGTGTAAACTTTACTCATTTTAAATTGGTAACTTTTAAGGAATAATTTGATTAATTATTACTCAATTCTAATTTTTTTTATTTAATTAATAATATTGCTTGTAATCTGTTACCACAATTCTATTGATTAGATAAAGCATATGCATTTTTACAGAATAGACTCTTTAAGTCAGGATCTGAATTTCAATGCTAAGCTAAACTATTAATAATAACAATAACAAATTGGAGTGATTTTAAAAAATGAATATCATTTAAATTTATTTTTTAAAAATTGAAGATAAACGTGTAAACTATTTTTATTGAAGCAAACAAAAAAAAAATGAATAAGTGGATAAGCTTGAGATGCATGTGTTGAACACTAGAGGGAGACATCCTGCAACTTTACATGTGAAGTCCTCATAAAATATGCACTACACGTGTAGTTCAAAGCAAAATGTGTATGGATGGAATAGTTTATGGAAATCAATCCCCAAGTTTGTGACTTCAATCGATTACTCAAAGAGTAGTTTTAGTCTCATTAATATTATTAGTATTCATCATCATCCGTGTCCTTTGTTTACTGTATATTATGCATTCATTAAATAAGACAAAGGGTCCCAGATCTTCACTCTGTCCCGGGAAACTCGTTGGTGCATTTGTTATTGTCTACATCATTAGGTCTATAATAAGTGAGTTCTGCTGCTGTCTGTTTATAAGAGGGCTTTTTTTCGGTTGGCTACATAAAGCATTTATCATGCATATGTAGCGGGACCAACAAAAGCCTGAAGAACGACAAAGCCAGGAAGAGGAGGAGGAGGAGGGGGAGGGGGTGGGGGTGTCCGGTAAAAACGGGTCCCGGTGTGACGTCGAGAGGTTTCCTCCTCCGTCCCACTGGCAGCGGCTGAATGGCTGGTGCTGAAGACCAAATTACTAATGCTACTATTGCGAAGGATCAGCTCACTGATGATAAGCTCAGGCTGACGTTGCTTTCCAACCAGCCAATGGCAGAGGTTTTGGTTCTGAATATTAATTAGCACCTTGCTAAATCATGGGCTTTTAATATTAATGAGCCGTACCGTTCTTGTTTTTTATGTATTGGGATATTTCAATGGCCATTGGGGTAGAAAAAGAAAAAAAAAATATTTTAAACATTGTGTATTGCATAAAGCCAAATGTTCTGGCTACAAACCATTTTATTAATTTTTCATGATTATCATATTTATTTAACATGTATTATTATTTTTATTATTAATACAATATTGACATAAGTGAAGCACCACCTTTTCCTTGTTTTAATTGTAAGTATTTTTTTTAATTTCTACATTTCTAAATGACACTTTTCTTCTAGATCTGCTGTACAGCAGAAACAAACTTTGCATTCTTTTTCTATCACTGTAAAGCTGCTATTTCTTTGCAATTTATACTTATTTTCTCATAATTGCGTGATATAACCACACAATTGCTGAATCAAGATGCACCAATGCTACATTTTTCTAAATGTCATAATCATTTGCTAACATACAAGTATTCATTACTTCAGCTCAGTGTTTCTGCCTTAAATCATTACAATGTTTTAAATTAGTACATTTTTAGCTAACTGTACAATGTAAATTTCTGAAATACATTACTTAGACATTTACCTCAGATAACAGATCACTCTAAATTGTATTCTGTACATTTTCTGTAAAGCTGCTTTGAAACGATGTGTAAAGTGCTAGCTTAAGGGGGACTACTTTTTTTCTCGGAATTACAATTAGCTGTTTTATTTTTTATTCTGTGGCAGAAACCATAGTACTTTATAGTAATATGGACAAAATAATACATGTATTGTAAAATAATATCCTGAATTTCATAAAATACAATGAATGTCCCATCTTGAATTCAGCTCTCGCCAAAGTTGTTTAGTTTTCTGGCTCTGGTATTCTTCCAACGGCTTTTAATCTGAATATTCATGAGTTCTCGCTGACGTTGCCTGCTAACCATCCAATGGCGACGCTTATCTCATGAATATTGAGCAGCAGGCCTTCGTCGTGCTAGGATTCGGGGAAATTCGAGTGCTGGAGACGGGGTGCGCCGTCACCGCGCTTTCTGCATCGGGTTACGCCATTCATCCAGGGTCATTCAGTTCACCGGTGTAACGAACATGATGGCCACTTCACGGGCGCGCGTGCCTCCGTTTTCCTTATGACCGACCAGCGGCGGCAGCATCATCTGCTTGCGGGTTTGGGTTTGTCTCACACCGGGCTGGCGCGGAACCGATACCACCGTCTGGCGGAGCGTCTGCCAGGTATTGCGTGCTTCGTGTTGTTTGTTTTTCCTCCATCACCGAGCAGCATCACGGGCCGGGCCGAGCATCCGCGCTGGAGCATCACTGGCCGCCGGGTGGGGATGTTTCCTCGGCCTCAACCCGTTGCCCGTAGATGCTGCCGGACACACGAAGCGCTTATTTATATATCGCGCACTGTTTTTATATAAATCACTCAGATTTTGCATTACAAGCTCATTTAAACTGCATCCTGCGTGTTATTATTGATGCGCGTCCACCATTTTACGCATTTCGGCCAAATGGAAAACAAGAGCGCGCACATTTCTCATCCTCCAGCCTAAATGCTTGTGTGTTTGTATTGTTATCACACAGCAGTGTTTGTGTGCACACACACTCGTGTGTGTTCATATACACGCTTGTTCTTGTTCGTGCCGATCTGTCAGTCTGGTGTATTTATTATCATGCCGATATGGATTATATAACAGCAGCTCAATATTGCACAAAAGTAGATGCTTCATTGTGTTTATTATGGTTTGTCGTGTTAATTGCTGTCACATCCGTGTGTGTGTGTGTGTGATACCCAACCGTGTCCGCCATTGTTTTTGTTGACATTGGTTTGGATGGCTTCTGTTGTTCAGACCTCTCATTTTTCCTAATATTTACATTACAATTAAATGCATATCAAAACGAGCCTCTTCTATTAAGAATATGTTTTTATTTTCAGATTTTAAAGCCGTTTTATGTTTTGTTTTTTTGTGAGATCAGAAGTAAAAACGGTTAAACTGAAAAAAACAAAACATTTTTTATTTTAATATTTTATGATCACTTCTTAATCACTTCTGTTTTCTTTCAAAATGTAACATTTGGAAGAAAACTAAATTTATGTGATTGTGATGTGATCAATGTGCAGGAAGCCATTTTGTTGTCATGTGACAGTAAAAACATAAAAACAGAGGGCCACTCAGAGTCATTAAACATCACATTTGACCTTTTTATGAAATGCTTTAAGATGAACCATATGAATTTGTCTCAATGTTTTGAATAAAAAAATATTTATGTTTGTAAAGAATATCCATTACCTTGAAAATGTAGCACCACTAAAATAATGATCAAGCAGCATAGCCTTAAAATATTTTGGGTACAAGGAAAGTATTTAAAAAAATACTGTATTTGAAATGTATTAAGAGATGATTGCAAATTCTAATTTTAAACATGCATCATGTCTGAATTATTCTGTTCTTGGCATCCCAAATGCCTGTGTAAAGTTACTTTGGCAATGATGCTGCGCCTGTTTCTTCATGGTACAGTGTGATTTGATAAAGGAGAGGATTATGGGAAGTGCATGAATTTACAGCATCAACTGTGCAGAGATGTTGAAACACAAAATGAGTGTGAGGTGCCTGTGTTCCCATATGTGGCAGATTTACTTTGTTGTAGATGAGCTTAAACAGAAGTGTGAGACGTTGTAAGGACTGGTTGTAATGTTCGAAGATTTATTGTCTGAGGTTTATTCCAAGGTCCACATGTTGTTTAAATGCGAATCTGAATTTTTGACGGGTTCTATTTTGATTCTAAAATAACAATAAAAAAGTATTAAGTTCTAAGATTTTAAAGTTTGAATGTAACTCTACACCCTTGCCTCATTTAGTATATGTGAATCTGTGAATATGCAAATGAGCCCCGCCTCCACTCACTCACACCAGCTCAGAGATCCACTCGTTGACGATCAGATATCAAAACGTTTTCAAAACATGTTTTTGAGAGAAAATACTCAGCTATATGGTGTTGTCTGATGAATTTACACATGGTTTGTTTTAAAGCATATTAAAAAACCACATAGAAACAACATTAAAAGCTTCATTTTCACTACAGGGGGACTTTAAGTTTTATTTTAGGACATGTTTCAACTGAAACCGGAAAACTTTATATTTGTTTTTTGGCCGTTCATTTACACAACAGTGTTATGTGGGCCTGAAAACGCAAACCTTTGAAAACTATACCATTATCGTTATGTAAAATACCAAAAAAACATGAATATGTGGATTGGAAATGGTGACATCATGCACGTGTGTGTTATGTGTTCAGTCTATTGACGCGTAGTGTTTCTTTACAAAGTTATAGAGCTGCACAATTCTGGATAAAATGATTTTCTTGTTTCAAATAAAGATCACGATTCTTAACTGAAAACTAAACAAAATAACGTGCTTTATTAGAGGTTCTGACAAAATGAAAAAGGAGTAGTTCACTTTTAAAAAACTTGCTGATAATTTACTCACCACCATGTCATCCAAGATGTCCATGTCTTTCTTTCTTCAGTCGAAAAGAAATTAAGGTTTTTGATGAAAACATTCCAGGATTTTTCTCCATATAATGGACTTCAATGGGAACCAAACGGTTCAAGGTCCAAAAGACAGTTTCAGTGCAAATTCATTCATCGTCTGGTGTCGTCTAAAGCCCTTTGAAGCTGCACTAAAACTCTTTTAGACCTTGAACCGTTTGGTTCCCATTGAAGTCCATTATATGGAGAAAAATCCTGGAATGTTTTCATCAAAAACTTTAATTTCTTTTTCCACTGAAGAAAGAAACTACTTCTTAAAATCGAAATAAAATTATTCATTATGACCTTCTGAAATTGATTGTAAAATTTTGCATGTTCTTTGAGGGCTATAACTATAAGTTCTGAGCTTATGATGTTGATTTTAAGGTTCTAAGATTAATTGTAGAAATCCCAGGTTGATTCTGAGGTTGTTTTTCAGTGGAATTTCAGATTATTTTAATTTGAATGGGAGTTCTATTGATTTTGTTATTTATATCCATTCCTAATTGGGTTTATCATTCCAAGGTTCAACAGATGATTCTGAGATGATTCTATTATTCATTCTGAGGTAGTGATATTACTCTACTCTGGGGTTCTACAGTAAGTTTGCTTATAAAATTCTAAATTCTAAAGTTCTAAATTCCTTACATTGATTCTCAGAGGGTTCTAAGAGGTTTCAGTGTTGATTCTAATGTCATTGGGTTCATTATAGGGTTATTTTATTGGTTGTAACGTGTCTGAGCTGGTTCTAAAGAGTAAAGAAGCACGTATCCCATCATCATCCAGTGTGAGAGAGGAAGAGAAGGCCACGGGAAGGGGCGGGAAATGTTTCCCTGGTCTTAACAATGACTTTATTTCACATGGAAGTGTGTGTGTGGGAGAGGGGGAGAAGCGGAAGAGAATGACCCTTGTGTGTGTGTGTGTGTTTTCTCTATTTTGTTGTTTCCTTCCAGGCTGAGTCACCGTTGGAGTGTCTGAAGGGTCGAGAGAGAGAGAGTGAAAGTGAAGGAGGAGGCTGAGACGTTACATCACAACGTGGCAAAGAAAGTGAGAGGAAGAGTGTGAGAGAACAGGAGGGCAGAGAGCGAGACGGGCTAAGGGAGAGTGAGGGAACAGGACAGATCCACGAGCAAGACATCGAGCGCTGGACTGACCCTTGAACTCTGACCTCAGGCCCAAAATGAACGACCAGAACGTAGTGAAAGAGGGATGGGTGCAAAAGAGAGGTGAGAAATACACTGCAGTCGTACGTTCTCTCAAATGTGTGTGTATTTAGGCACGCTTGATGATTTTTATTGGCTCGACAGGTGAATACATTAAGAACTGGAGGCCGCGGTACTTCCTGTTAAAGACGGATGGCTCGTTCATTGGATATAAAGAGAAGCCGCAAGATGCTGATTTGGCGTATCCACTCAACAACTTCTCTGTCGCCAGTGAGTCTCTCATTATCAAACTTACATTATGTCTTTTTGACTATGCCGCAGGTGTTTTCCAAAAATATGAATTAATGACCCATTTATACAGTGATCAATAAACATATAAAGATGTGTAATGTATTATCTGGAAACTCAATGACAGCTAAATTAAATAAAGTATCTCTTATTTTTTAATACATTTCTTCTTTTTTTTAATTAATTCAATAACTTAAAAAATGAACTAGCTAAATAAACATGCTTGCTGTTTTTAATTTGTGATCTCAGTGTGTCATGTTTCTGGCAAACCCTTCAAGATCAATGAGCGTCACGTGCTGATGTCATCAACATGACATCATGAGTCCGTGTTTTGAGTCGATGACGTCATCATTCCACATGTAAACTCCTCTCTCCTCCTGTGTCTGGTCAGAGTGTCAGCTGATGAAGACGGAGAGGCCGAAGTCCAACACCTTCATCATCAGGTGTCTGCAGTGGACCACTGTGATCGAGCGCACCTTCCATGTGGACTCGCCCGAGGAGAGGTACCACATCACCTTTAACGCTCAAAAGTCTTTGTTTTTTTGAAAGAAATGAATACTTTTATTCAGCAAGGATGCATTAAATTGATCCAAAGCGACAATTTACATGTTACAAAAGATTTCTATTTCAAATGAATGTTCTGTTTATCAAAGAATCCAGAAAAAAATGTATCAGGGTTTACTCAAAAATATAAAGCAACACAACCGTTTTCAAAATTCGCTGTGTTTTTATGTAAATCATATAAAATAAATCTGGATGAAAACACCAAGATGCTCATGCATTTGAAAAACGTGCATAAAACGCATAAGCGCTCAATTAAGGATGAAAAATTCACATTTACTGAATAAATCCCTTGGTGCGCAACATTTGCCAACATTACCCTGCGGACCAATCACATCACAGCATCTCAGATGTTGGTTTGATCATTCTGAAACGCCGGAGTCAAAGTCTGTCATCAGAATTATTCGGTATAATGACACATGATTGCTTTCCGTACGAAAGCAAGATAACATGACAGCGTTTATTGCGTTTCGTCATTTATGAGTCGCAAGTCATTTATGATGGAGGATGAAAGAGCCTGATTTCCCAGGAAGTGGCAATTTTGGTCACATGAGATGGAAACGTCGCTCTTCGCAAATATGCACAAGTCAAATGAAGTTACCAGGAAACATAGCTATTTATAATAATCATAAATGTTTCTTGAGCATCAAATCAGCATATTAGAGTAATTTATGAAGGATCATGTGACACTGAAGACTGGAGTGATGATGATGCTGATAAATTCAGCTTTGATCACCGGAATAAATTACATTTTAATATGTATTCACATAGAAAACACCAATTTTAAACCGTAATAATATTACACAATATTACTGATTTTATTGTATTTTTAATCAAATAAATGCAGCTTTGGTGAACATAAAGGCACCGGGACGAATATCAGCGCGCGTTATTCGCCAGCGTTTTTTAACGCATTTTTTGTGTTCACACCCAAGCAATTTTCACCGCCGATGAACCGAGTGAACATGCAAATTCATTCCCTGACATTAGATGGCGCCCATTTGCTCTGCAATACCACTCCATAACAGCTCTCTTTTATCAAGATGTTTGTATTTTGTAGTCGCTGTCGCGTTTGTCATATAGTTCTTTACATTCATCTCGCCTCACATCTTCCTGGCTGTGTAGACGGCGACGCTACTTAGCGTATAGCTTCTTCACCGTTACGTATGTGTAAGACCGTTTTGTGTTTGAGCGCCCCCAAGTTGTGTTTTACTGTAACTGCAGAAGCTCTAGATACGTGAGCAAAAGCGCTAATCTCATTGGTTGGATAGTTTTTGATGCGGCACGTCAAACTAAAAAAATGAACCCGAGGCGTTTTTTTTTTTAATTACGCTTTTACGTGTGGCGTTTTACGCGTCGGTGTGCACACTCACATTGGCGCCCTTTGTTTAGTCACGAGGCGTTAAACGTCGCCGATTATCGCGCGCGAAATTCGTCCCGTTGTGAACAGACATTCAAAAATCTTAACGACCCCAAACTCAAGCGAATGGAGACTTAAAGGTGTAGTTCATCCAAAAATTGAAAACACTGTTATTATATTACAAAAAACCTATTTACCAATAAAATTGCATTCGAAAAGTGATTCTCTGAAAACAAATCTAATCTCAACTTCTCAAGGAAATTGATCTTGTTTTAAGGATGTTAAAAATATTTGCAATGTAGGAAACCAACACTGGCAGTTGATCTCAGTATAGTCAGAAATCAGCTGATTGATAATCGGCCTGGCTTTATCCCGACTGACTGCTCGTGTTTCCTTGCTAACAAGGGATGAGTGGGTCGAGGCCATTCAGATGGTGGCAGACAAGCTGGCCAAACAGGAAGAGGAAGGAATCCTGTGCAGCCCCATCTCTCAGATCGAGAACGTCAACGAGGAGGAGATGGACACGTCAACCAGTCATCACAAACGAAAGGTTAGGGATGGTGCCGGCCCGGTGGATCCACGTGCATGTGCTCAAACTAACCCTCTCTCTCTCTTCCTGGACAGACAATGAATGACTTTGACTATCTGAAGCTGCTGGGGAAAGGCACGTTCGGGAAGGTGATTCTAGTGCGAGAGAAAGCCAGCGGCACATATTATGCAATGAAGATCCTGAAAAAGGAGGTTATTATTGCCAAGGTATGAAACCTGGTGCTCTGAGAACACACTGAACTGAGAAGTGATGGGCGTCAGCCTGAAATCAACATCTCTCTCTCTCTCTCTCTCTCTCTCTCTCTCTCAGGATGAAGTGGCGCACACGCTCACAGAGAGCAGAGTTTTGAAGAACACTAGGCATCCGTTTCTAACTGTGAGTGATGCCATAAAATATATAGATATCACACACTCTCCTCAGACATTTAAAATAAACAATCCTCATGTTATTAATTGTATTTTAAAATACACACGAGATGAGTGATTAATTGTCTTGTCTTGCCTGCAGTCGCTGAAGTACTCATTTCAGACGAAGGATCGTTTATGTTTTGTTATGGAATATGTGAATGGAGGAGAGGTAAATGTTTTCAGTTATTTTAAAAGTGCTTTTTTTCCAGAACTTCAAAGGCTAGAGATAAAGTTCAAATGTTTAAACTGCCTTTGAACTTTTTCTCTCTAGCCTTTGAACTTTGGATTTTATTTGTATTTTTCCCTCCAAATTTTAAACTCCCTTTGGAACATTTTCAAACTTTTGTTCTTTCTGTCAAACTCTTATCTTCTTTTGAACTTTCTCTCTAATCTTTTGAACTTTTTCAAACATTTTTTTAAACATTCAAACAATTTACGAAAGAAATTTAAAATTTTTACCTGAACATTTTCAATTTATTTTTCCAAAATACAGTTTGTAACTTCCTTTAGACCAATTTCAACTTGTCTTTCCCTCTTTTTATTTTTCTTTCGAACTCAATTTCCTACCAACCTTACAAACCTTCTTTTGAACTTTCTCTGCAAGATTGCTTTTGAAGATTTTCAACTGTTATTTTAAAAATGTTCCACATTCAAGTTTTTTTAATTGTCTTCTTTCTTGCTCAATTTCAAATGTTTATTCTTCATGTATGTCAATGTGATGCACATTTGTATTTGTGATTTCTGATTTTTTTTTTTTAATTGTTGTTGCAGTTGTTTTTTCATTTGTCGAGAGAACGTGTGTTTTCGGAGGACCGAACCCGTTTCTACGGAGCTGAGATCGTTTCTGCGTTGGATTACTTGCACTCTGCCAAGATTGTTTACCGCGACCTAAAGGTGAACAAAACACAGACAGGCCAATACACACCGGGACGAATATCAGCGTGCGTTATTTGCCAGCGTTTTTCAATGCGTTTTTTGTGTTCACACCCAAGCGATTTTCGTTGACGATGAGCCGAGTGAACATGCAAATTCATTCCCTGACATTAGATGGTGCCCATTTGCTCTGCAATACCACTCCATATCAGTTCTCTTTTTTTCAAAATGTTTGTATTTGTTGTCGCAGTCGCGTTTGTAGACGGGTTTGTATGCTCGGCAAGATCGCTTTGTGTTTTAACTACCCCAAGTTGTGTTTTACTGTAACTTCAGAAGCTCCAAACACGTGAGCAAAAGCGCCAATCTCATTGGTTGGATAGTTTTTGACGTAGCGCGTAAAACTAAAAATACGAACCCAAGGCATTTAAAAAAAAAAAAAGACACTTTTATGCGTGCCGTTTTACGCATCGGTGTGCACACTCACATTGACGCCCTTTGTTTAGTCACAAGGCGTTAAACGTCGTCGATTATTGCACTTGAAATTTGTCCCGGTGTGAACAGGCCTTAATTTTCATCCTGTAAAGTTCAGCATTATCAGCTGAACGTAAGATATTCACACAGATCCACTTGTGTGTGTGTTTTTCCAGCTGGAAAACTTGATGTTGGATAAGGACGGGCACATAAAGATCACTGATTTCGGGTTGTGTAAGGAGGGCATCACAGACGCTGCTACCATGAAGACCTTCTGCGGGACTCCAGAATATCTGGCCCCTGAGGTACGGGACGCAAGCGTATCGTTTTATCTCTTTAAAGGTGCATTGTGTAATACTTAGGAGGATCTGTTGACAGAAATGCACCATCATCATCCTCATCAAAGCTTTATTCAGGACTCAAACAATAAAACCAAAAACAGACAGAATCCACTATCACATGTTTACATATAGGCTAAAACGCCAATGGTTCCACATACTGGATGTCGGGTTCGTCAGTGTTAAAATTATAGGGGTACATCAAAGTGTAGTCTGTAGCACATACTAAATTTGCCATTAAAGGGTTAGTTCACCCAAAAATGAAAATTAAGTCATTAATTACTCACCCCCATGCTGTACCAACCCCGTAAGACCTTCGTTCGTCTTCGGAACACAAATGAAGATATTTTTGATTAAATTTGAGAGCTGGATCACTGCTACATAGGCTGCCTAAGGGATCGAAACTTGACGAAAATACTTTTTGTGCGAAAAAACAAACAAAAATAATGATTTTATTCGACTATTCCTTTTCTTCTTTCTGGCCTGAGACGAGATTTCCATGACACGTGCGCGAGAATTGCGATCTCCTTCAACTACTTCAGTTCTCGCGCATTTGTCGTGGAAATCTCTTGAAATCTCGTCTCAGGCCGACAAGAGATTTCCACGACAAATTGCGCAAGAAGTTGTAGAAAAATAACGCAATTCTCGCGCATGCGTCGTGGAAATCTCTTGAACTCTCGTCTCAGGCCCAGTTTAACTGGCTGCTGTCTCGGACGACGACATCACTTCCTGTCTGCCACCGTAACTTCTGTTGCTTGCAATTCGCAACCTCACCACTAGATGCCGCTAAAAAATCTCACACCGCACCTCCACACAGGAAGCCCTCTTTACTGGGGTAAATTGAATATAAACGAGTGTTTAATCTCCGTCTGTCACTGCCGGAACAGGGTCACACTTGAGCTGTGTGTTTAACGTCCGTACAGGAATAGACAAACAGCAGGTTGTCGACGAGACTGAGCGGCTCACGGGTAAAAATAGAGCGATCAGACCGTGATCTGCTGGCCGTTTCCAAGATCCACTTTAATGATGAACGAGGAGTGCAGCATTTAAAATAAACGGAGCTGGTAAACATGGATGCTGTGACGGTGATGACTCATTCTAAAGCTGATGTCAGAATCATAACTGTATGATGTAATCACGTGTCAGGCTGTTTTTCCATCAGTTGAGTCATTTATCTGGGTTGGATGATCTCAGAAATGATCAATAATTATTGATATTAATATGATTTCAAAATGACTGTCAGTAGTAACTAATCAAGTACTTGAAGGCAATTTGATATGATTCAGTTTTGAAAGATTATATACTTGCCATTGGAGTATTTACTATATTGACCGGGAATCTGAGTCATGGTCATGGTCATGGATCAGAAATCAGGATAATGTCCATATTTGATTTTTGCTCAGGTATTGGAGCACAATGTGATTGTTGATGAAGATAAGAATCAGTTTTTGATCTGTTATTGAAGGCTGATATAATAACTAATAAATATATTGAGTTTTTGATTCAGTTATTGGTAGCTAATATAACTAATATTGAAGAATTGGGAGATATTAATGTGATTTTTTTTTTAATCAGTTATTGAGTGTAATGCAATTCTTGATAAAGAATGAGGCTAATATAATTATTATTAAAGAATTGGAAGATGATCGATAGTTATTAATAAAGAATTAGAAAATATGAATGAGTTTTTGATTGGTTATTGATGGCAAATATAACTATTAATGCAGAATTGGAAGTTGTTTTGATCAGTATTTTGGAGGCTGAAATAATTACTAATAAATATATTGAGTTTTTGATTCAGTTATTGGTAGCTGATATAATTATTATTGGAGAATTGAATTGTCATTTTTGATCAGTTATTGAGTATAATACAATTCTTGATAAAGAATGAGGCTAATATAATTATTAATGCAGAATTAGGAGATGTTTTTGATCGATTATTGGAGACTAATATAGTCATTAATAAAGAATTGGAAAATATGAATGAGTTTTTGATTGGTTATTGGAGGCAAATATAATTATTAATTCAGAATTGGAAGATGTTTTTGAGCAGTATTTTATATAATTTTTTTGAAAAAATCTGAAATGTGTTTTTGATCGATTATTGGATGATAATATAATCATTAATGAAGAATTGGAAGATATGAATGATTTTTTGATTGGTTGTTGGAGGCCAATTTAATTGTTAATGAAGATCTGAAAGATATGAACGGAATATTGATCCGTTATTGGTGGCTAATATACTCATTTCTAAAGATCTGAAATAGATTAATGTGTTTTTGATGGATTATTAAGGAAGATTGGAAGATATGATGTGATTTTTGTTGAGGTATTCTATCATATTTTGCGTGTGTTATTGAATATGAATCATTTGTGGGAGGATAGATTATAATGATTATAGTTAATCCAATCACTTTAATTGTTGCCACAAGTGTTCAGAGGACTGCATCATGTTTTTTCCCCATTATTGATCAGGCATTTGAACGTAAGACTATTGAAGGATGAGGTGTGGTGGATTGTCTGATGGGTCATGTGATGTTCTTGATCAGGTATTGGAGGACAATGATTACGGGCGAGCGGTGGACTGGTGGGGTCTGGGAGTCGTCATGTATGAGATGATGTGTGGACGCCTTCCCTTTTATAATCAGGTACAGTAAGCGTCACACCACAGCACACGTGATTGCTCTTGCACATGCTGACGTGCGTCTTCCCTCAGGACCATGAGAAGCTCTTTGAGCTGATTCTGATGGAGGAGATCAAGTTTCCCAGAACCCTCTCTGCAGACGCCAAGTCTTTACTGTCTGGATTACTCATCAAAGACCCCAATAAGAGGTCAGTGTGTCAACTTATCGGTTGTGTCCAGTGTGTGTGATCCGGTTGTGCTTGAAAGGTTTTTACTAATTATTAGCATTCAGATGTAAAATCATAATTTCATAATGAGCACGCCAGGCTTACTCTGCATCACGTGAGTATTAATCTGCGGTTTATTCTCCGAAGGCTCGGAGGAGGTCCAGATGATGCGAAGGAAATCATGAGACACAGTTTCTTCACATCGCTGGACTGGCAGGACGTCTATGACAAAAAGGTACAAGTGCATTCGCAACATGTTAGAGGGTTTAAAAGCAGAAACGTGACTTGCTTCCCTACAATTCAAAAGATTTTTTGAAAGAAATGTAACTTTTATTGCTAACACTTATTGCAGTGTCCTTGTTACATGTACTTACCATAGTAATAACAATAAATTAGGCATAATGGAGTGGCGAAGTGATGATGTCACTTTGTAGGACAACTCGGAAGTTAGCGGCGCATGGGTTCCCTCCATCGAAAAGCTATGCACTTTCCCCATAGACTATTGGAAAATCACAAAAAAATAAGATCTGTGTTCAACAAAGAGTTGTGACCCTTACACGTTTTGTCTATCAAGATAATCTTTACAAGTTAATTCAATTTTTTTTTACATTTTGAAGGCTAAATAAAGTTTAAAAAAAAACACAAGCAGGTTATAACTGTGTGTTCTATGTCATAGATCAAAACGTGAAAATATTTAAAGGCTCCGTTCACCACAGACCTTATTTCAGGTGATTTAGTGAAAACCCATTCAATTATAACACAGACTTTAGAGCGAGGGAACCGGGAGTGCTAAAATGCTAACTCACTTCCGCGTTTTGGCCTACAGAGTGACGTCATAACTTCGGCACTCTATTACATGCAACTAACCCTCAGCCAAATCCCACACTAACCCTATAGTAAGTATATGTAGTTAAAGGTACAACATGCAAGATTGTTTCGCCACCAGGGGTCGCTAACCTCTTACAATAACAAAGGCGTATATTAATGACGTATATTCTGCATGGATCTTGTCGTCAAGCTGATGGATCTTTTATGTGTGAGTGAATACAGTGATGTTTTTAACATGACTGTAGTATGAACCAGTGCGCGATTGCTACACGTAAACCAGCGCCACACGCAACGCGAGTCCCGCGGATATAAAGGAATAAGGACATTTCATTCTACCGAACTACACGCTGAATTACTCACACAGGTTAGTTTATTAGAGGAATTAAACTTGAGCTAACAGCGCTGCTTCACTTGCTCTAACAGTTTCACGGTATCTGTGTGTGTTGAGTGTTAGTTAGGTTGTTTGTTGGCTGTATGAGACTAAGCTAGATTAACATTAGATATTAACATACAGATCATATTCTAACTTTTCATCATGTTGAACTATATAACATTGATTACTTTTATATAAGTTACATTGATTTGCTCACCTGTTTGCAGCACTCGCGTCTCTGTCAAATCGAAGTTAGTCGAAGAAAGATGTTGATCTTCGTTTTAGTCCTCTGTTTGTCTCAAAGTCCGCTTGCCATGGTCCATAATGTTTGAACAAAACCCTGCCAGGGACTCTCACGCTGTTGAGCACGCATAACGGGCATAACCGACCCAGTTGTCCACGTCTGTCGCCATGGTTACTATTGCAGTACGAGGTCAAACCTGATATGTAACGTTGATATGACGTCATTGACTGGCGACTCCTCACCCCTGCTCACACGCCCCGTTTCCGTGGTTAAAAATCGCAATTTTCTCACAAATAGTTGGAAACATTTGGGGTATTGTAAGTAATCAACTAAACAAAATATATAACATTGGCCAAGTGGTTTTTGGATATTTTACTGCAAAAATCCTGCATATTGTACCTTTAAATTGATAATAAGTGAAAGTAAAATACATTTATAATGTTGCAAATTACTTTTTTCAAATCAACTTCCGATTCATTCGTATGTGATTATGTTTAATAAGCGCTGTCTCTCTCTCTCTCTCTCTCGTCCAGCTGGTCCCGCCGTTCATGCCACAGGTATCATCTGAAACCGACACCAGGTATTTCGACGAGGAGTTCACGGCGCAGACCATCACCATCACCCCTCCAGAGAAGTGTGAGTGTTTCCCTCCTCCTCTCTCTCTCTCTCGCTCTCTCTTCCTGTGGCTTTTCCTCGGCTCCTCACGGCACAGGAAGAGGAAGTTACATTCGGCACACAATGATTTTCCCTCAAGCGTATCACTGTGAAAATCTGCGTGGCGCTTATCGCTTCCACTCGGAGCGAGGTGGAAAACTGCGTCGGGTGTGAAGTGTGTGTGACGTCTCTCTCTCTCTTGCTCTCCCGCAGATGACGAGGACGGGATGGACTCGGCCGACAGCGAACGGAGACCACACTTCCCACAGTTCTCGTATTCGGCCAGCGGGCGGGAGTGATGTCATCATAAACCGCCGTTTAAGGAGCCCTGCGTAGCCATGCTAGAAAGAGCCCCCCTCTCTCTCCCCCTCCGTTTAATTGCTGATAGTCATAGCGAGTGGTTTTTTGCTGCTTTCTGTTCGTTTTGATTTTGTTTTTTTTCTTTTTATTTCATGTGGGACTTAAAAGGGGTTTTGCACAGTTGGGTGAGACTTGAGCTAGTCGACCCACGTTTAAAAAGTCTTGTACACTTTCAGCTTGTTGTTTACAGATCATGGACAGTGTTTTTTGGGAAATATGATCAGTATTGGTGAAGACCTACAGCATTTCTTTCTTTTTTTCTTTTTTTTTGCACTTGTTTAAAAGAGCCGTTGTGGGGAACAAACCAAAAATGTTGCCTTATGTGTGTGGATCTCATCAGACAGACAGACAGACAGACAGGTAGTTGGGGTTATATTAGACGCAGCAGCAGATCCGTTCCTGTGAGGCTCACAAATGTAAGTTTGTTCCTGATTTTTCTCTCACACACACACACACACAAACACACACTCTGTCTTGAAGAGTCTTGTTCCTCATTCATGCTTTCTGTAAAAGTGAAATCTAAGAAAGTTGGGGGTGGGGGATGGGAACGTGTCACAGGACACTAGTGTTAATATTTATATTTCTTTTTAGTTTTGATCCTCACGCTCTGATATATGAAGGTTTCAGTTCAAACACTCAACCACACAACAAACTGCCGTTACTGTAAGGTCTCTCAGGCGATCCAGAGCACAAGTGTGACTCTCATGACATGTCTGCGTCATATTTCATTGCAAAATCTCGATGACAAGTTAAGCATATTTTAGCATCACTTAGATGGTTTGCATTGTGACGTTATTTTCAAGAGTTTCCTCCCAAATCCGTGTTACCGTAATGAGAAGAAATCTCATTTTCATTACTGTAATACACAACAATTATATTTTAACGCTTTAAGGTTTAATTTGTAAACATTAACTGCATTAGTTACCATGAACTAAAAATTCTACAGCATTTATTAGTCTTAATGTTAATACAGTTGTTAACATTAATGCACTGTGAACTAACATGAACAAACAATGAACAATTGCACTTTTATTAACTAACATTGACAAAGATTATTAAATGTTGTAAAAAATTGTTCACTGTTGGTTCATGATAACTAATGCATTAACTACTGTTGACACATTGTAAAGTGTTGTTAGTATTTATTTGACTGACTTTGCTAATTCAAATAAAAACGTGAAAATTATTTTTATAGTAATACGGTAAAAAAATTAATGCAATATCCATAATTACCCTAATAATAAAATAAATAAAAAAATAAAGAAATAAAAATAAAAAGTAATGTGAATTACAAACATTTGGATGCATTTAGTTTTTAATTTTAATTTTTTTAATTTTTATATTATTTTTTGCATTACAGTAATGATATTTTCCATACAAATAATCAGTGTTGTAGTCGAGACCACCTCACTCGAGTCCGAGTCGAGACCGAGACCAGTGAGGGTTGATTACCTAATTCTTTTATTTAGTTAGAGAAATCCTTTTTTTTTTTTTTACTGAATTTACTTAGAGTTTAAAAAATATGATCAGTTTAGGGTAAAAAGGCCACATAGTAGGTGGTGTTAAAAGTAATTTTATTACAATTGGTCATGCGCAGTTGCGCACTAGAAAATCACCAATCACTGGGCGTGTCAATCAATTTAAAGAAATATTTTATTAACATAAATTAATAATCATGAAAAATATTTTTAATTGAACTCGAGTGGACTCGGGAATAATTCCGAGTCCTAAAAAAAAAAAAAGTTCGAGTACGAGTCAATTCCGAGTCCAAATGGACACGAGTCCATGACAAGACCAAGACCATTAAAATATGGTCTCGAGACCGAGTCCGAGACGAGTCCGAGTCTCGAGTACTACAACACTGCAAATAATGCTCCAATGGAAAATATCATTACCGTAATGCAAAAAATAATATAAAAAAATGATAAAAAATGACAATTTTTCCATACAAATAATGTCCCAATGGAAAATATCTTTACTGTAATACAAAAAAAAGATTAAAAAAAATGAAATAAATAGATAAAATAATAAAATAAAAAATAATGAATATTTTCCACACAAATAATGTCCCAATGGAAAATATCATTTCCGTAATGCAAAATAAATAAAACAATAATGAAAATTTTCCATACAAATAATGTCCCAATGAAGCGGAAGAAGATGGATGGATGGATAATGTCCCAATGCAAAAAAATCATAAAAAATAGACTTACCATTAGACTTAATTTCTTATTTTAATATTTCGATTTTGGGGGTGAAATATGAGCTGCGCATGTTTTGGTGAGACTCACCCATAAATCTACCCACCGACGGGGTGAAATCTGCCCAAATGTGATTTTCATCACTTTGTCCTTCCCTGCTCCCCTCCGACAAGCTGAAACGGGCCGCTCGAAACGCTCCAAGCATCGAGGACAAACGTGTGTGAAGACTCCTTTTGGGCGGCGTTTCCCCTTTACTGTACAGAGCAACAGGTGTGTCTCTCTCACCAGCACAGAGAGAGACCGATCAACCACTGACCCTCACTTCTCACCACAGAGAGAAAAACCTAACGTTGGACTATTCCTGAAGATGTAAATACAAACCCCTCGCTCTCTTTTTACCGTAATTGTTGCATCATCGGTTTGTTTTTTCGCATCCATAGCTGTGGAAATCTTATGGACGTGTGACGTCTGCGTTTGGAATCAATACCAAGTCAGAACACAGACTCATTATATGTGCAACTGAGCCATGCAATACCAGTGTGAATGACCCTTGACCCCGGAGCCCTTCTCTGTGTGATGTACATATGCAATGACGACAGGCAGCGTGACGGTGATGACACTAAAATCACTGGAGGAACGACGAGTTGCCATGGTTTCAATCCCATCCCGTTTGTACCCAATCCAGTGGACGTTTTGGAAACTGCCACGTGTGTGTGTGTGTTTGTTGCGGTTCTTCTTAGCGAATGGTATGAGTGCGAGTGATTGTGATTCGGTTATTTTCACGCTGTGACGCATTGGGTCAGGCTGACGAGAAATCCTCATTAGGTTTTCTAATGTTGTTCCGATTACGGAGTTTTTTTTTTGTTTTGTTTTGTTGTTTTTGGTTGGTTTCAGCGTATTTTTGTACTATAGATGTAATTTAGTTGTATTTATTTTCGTATGTTGGGATGAAGGACGCTGTCGGCCGCGTTTATTAAGTGCTCTCTCTCCCTCATTATTTTTTATACCTTTCCTTTAGTCATTTGCCTGTTTTGTTTCATACCAAAACATTAGGGCAAGTGCCATGTAGAGGACTTGCATTGCCATTTGGTAGTATTTATTTTAAGTTATATTAAAATGTTCAAATTTCCCAGTAGGTCCGTGTGGCATTTTTCTCTATATGTGTGTGTGTTTTATATATATGTATATATCATTTTTATCAGAGGATAATAGTTTTTTTTTTTTTAAAGAGAAGCATAAATGATTCAAATTGAACAAACAGGAACATGACAATAAACAAAAAACAAAATTAGGCTGTTTATTAAGGAAAATGCATATCGTACAGTTTGCTTCAGTTCAGTCAAACTAACAAAAAACCGTATGACGGAAATATATACTCCTGACATACAAAAACTATTCTCAAAATCCCGAATGTCAATCCGGAATAGCAGGAGGCCAGTCGATGTCGACGGACTGAAACACAGACGTGGAGGAGGAATATTAGAGATTTGAGCACATGAGCGGCGACTCGTGATATTGCACATTAATGAAACGCACCTCGACGTCCAGCTCCAGGATATCGGCGTCGGTTTTCATGAGGTCACAGAGGTTGGGTTTGGTGCGGCCGAAGTCTCCGTGCACAAACTCTTTAATGTAACTGCAGCGACGTCCGTGAAGGCAAACCGCCACAATTAACAGTACACTGAAGAAGACTTTTAATAGTATTTGTCAATATTACTGTTTTTACTAGGGATGCTCGATACATCGGCCACCATATCGGTATCGGCACGGTAAGAAAATTTGGCTGATATATAAATAATGTATGATTTCCTTCAGCTGAGACGCATCAGATGCGCACTGTTCAACATGATAGTTTTGAATTTCTTGAAATATGATTGAAATCACTTCAAAAAAGGAAAAAACCGCATAAGCCGAATAACCGAATAAGCCGCATGAAATCATATAATTGTGTGCTGTTAATGGTGAGACTTTTGTTTTTGTGACTAGGCTCTTAAAAATGTATAAAGATTTAGATTCATCAACCAATATATCGCTTATCTGCATTCAAATATAAAGAATTATCGGTACCGGGCAAATCCTAGGTGCGTTACTAGTATTGCATTACTGATCAGTCTTGATGCGCAAAAGAGACTTAAAGGAGTAGTTCACTTTTAAAAAAAACTTTTGCTGATAATTTAGTCACCCGAGATGTCCATGTCTTTCTTTCTTCAGTCGAAAAGAAATTAAGGTTTTTGATGAAAACATTCCAGGATTTTCTCCATATAATGGACTTCAATGGGAACCAAACGGTTCAAGGTCCAAATGAGAGTTTCAGTGCAAACTGCAAACTGTTCAAAGGGCTTTAAACGATTCCAGACGAAACAATCAAGTGAAACAATCACTAATTTAATAAATAAATAACAAAGTTTAAGTTTTGTAAGCTCAAATTGTCGTCTTGCTCTGTTCTGTGACGCACGTTCGTGACTCTCCTCTTCGAACTGGTTTATCAAAATGAACAAATCTTTTCCAGAGTCAACTCATTCATTTTGTTCGTTGAATCAACCAAATGACATGAAAAAAGATTTGTTCATTTTGATGAACAGGAGAGTCACGGAACCGTTTGGTTCCCATTGAAGTCCATTATATGGAGAAAAATCCTGGAATGTTTTCATCAAAAACCTTCATTTGTTTTCCACTGAAGAAAGACAGACGTGGACATCTTGGATGACATGGGGGTGAGTAAATTATCAGCAAAAGTTTTTTTTAAAGTCACCTACTCCTTTATAAATCTTTAAAGTGGTAGTGTAGATGTTTGTGTATTACCTCAAACATGAGACCTACGGATGTGAACGTGTGTTTGTGAAGGATACGTCCCGGCCTGTGTGCACAGCTTCAAGGTGAAGTGGTGTGTGTCCAGGTGAACGGCACTCATGGAGTGGACGAGTCTCTGTCGGACCGCCAGCGGCCGGCGATGCAGGACTCTCAGCGGAGTCTTCTGAGCGATCTTCAGGTCCTAAACACACACACACACACACTTATCAGCACGTCTCTTCTCAAGCCTCCAGCTCAAACAGATCTCACAGCACAGAAAGACCTTGATGTTTCTCAGGAAGTCCAGATCCGAGTCGTCGATGGCTTTCTGAGTCCAGATGAGGGCGCTGTAGGTCTTGGTCTTCTCCTCTTCGCCCTCTTTCATGCGGCTTGTTGCTTCCCTGAAGAAATGCACTCAAAATTACCACGGCTGGAGTGAAAAGGTGGATTTCTCAATTCTATTTTTAACATTCAATATTATAGTGTGGGGTTTACAGGATGCTCAGAGACAAGATTTCCTCCAGAAAAATGACTACTGTACCTGATCAACATCCAAACGAATGGGAACCAGAACTGAATCGACTTCATATCTTTATAGCTGTGCTTATAGACAACACACACACACTCACCTGGTAACAATCTGAAGGTGTCGTACTCTTATTTTGTCGGACGACTGGTTGATCGTCTGCAGGACAGGAGAGAGCAGAAATCAAAATTCACATCAGAAATGAGAAAGCCAGCCAATCAGATTACAGCTTGCGAGTTTTGAAAAAGATTTATATTTTTTTTTATCAGAAATATGCATTTGACTGACAATAAAAGGACCATTGACACTTTAAAAATATCAGGAATTGACATTATTAGAGGACAGAACCGTAAAAAAACGTATAAACGCACGAGTACTCATGACTGTTACTAATACTGAACAGTGAAAACACACCTCCTGTAGTTGTTGGATCTCGGTTCGGCTGAATTTGGTTCGATGTGGGTTCAGAAGCTCCAGAGCGAACGGTCGACCTGAGAAACGACGCGTAAACTAAAACATGACCGCTGCTTCGACACAAACCTCAATTGTGTCACATATAAGGCATAATTAGTGTGGAAATATGTAGAGTGTGTGTTTTACCATTTCCCAGAGTCCTCACATCCACGTCTTCTCGTCCTGAAGATGAGAAGTTAAAACCTGCAGGGATGAGACACTCACCAGTGAACATTGCAGGTCTGAAATCAACACCTGTGCATCATATACGTCTCGTGAAGACACACACACACACACACCGTCAGCTTTAAAGGAGGACAGGAGCGGGGCGGCGATCAGCTCCTCCACGGATCCATCCATCCGCCTCTCTCCATCGATCACCCACGGCGTCTGCGGGAGCTCCCGGGAGAACTTATTGTACCGACCTGCCGACACGGTGAGATTTGTTTGGTTTTTTCCTTCGAAATAATGCTTTTATTCAAAAGTGACATACAAACATCAATAATGCTAAAAATATATACATTTCAAACGGATGCTGTGCTTTTTAACTTTCTATTCATATAAATGTGCAGTTTGGAAAGTATTTGGACGAACCTGCTATAAAGACGGACGTGTGGAGACATGAGGTGTCCCGCGCTGAACATGGAGTGTGTGGTTTCTTCGGTGGACATGGGTAATTCCTGCACACGACACATGCAACATTTAAAGGGAAGGGTTAGAAGCGGCCTCGCGCGAGCATGAGCGCCAACGACACTGACTGACCTGCTGAACGTCTCGTCGGAGATCTTCTCCAGAGCTTTGAGCACCGCCATCCTGGTGAAGATGGACTGCGGATACACCGAGACCCAGAGGAGTTACGCTACTTTTACATTTCAAACCGGTGTTCTGACAATTCATGCTACCCATCGAGATTTCCTACTTACCGGTTATGCGCATGTGCAGACTCACAGTTTTTTTTTTTTTTTTTTTTTACAAAAGGTACATTTTCCTGTTATAATGTATAATTTCCCTTTAAAAAATGCGTACTACCATATGAATATTTGTACGGTCAGCCAGCTGAAAAGGAATAACTGAAAGTTACAGTTACTATGAGGAAAGGTGTACTTTGACAAGTCAAAGATGAATATTTTATGATAATTTTTACTTTTCACACCGTTTTAAAAATAAAAACAGTAGTCTACAGTATACAGTAGCTACTCATAACTTAGAATTGTATTTCATACGACTTTAATCGGCATTCTGTGATCAATTCGCGCTACGGTAGCATTTTTCGATAAGGCAGCAAAAATCGACAACACCGGCACACCGATCGTAAACATGCTGAGATCACAATGGGTGTTTGCTTACCGCTTTGTTTTTGGCAGGTTTGAAACAGTCTGGACAGGTGTTCGCTCTGCCCAAAGAAAGACACATATGCGTATTAATCAGAAAGTGACATCATTGTGACCCGTTCTACAATTAAATGTACATTTATTCATTCATATAAGAAGCATCTATGTAAATACTCCAATTCCATATTCAAAAGTGTTAAGCAAGTATCGCTTTCATTTGTCAAGCTCAAATATTCGAACCTGCCACTGAAGTTAGCGTAAAACCAACACTTTCGGTCACTGACCCACTTACAAGAAATGACAGTCCTCCTCGGTTTCTGGGTGGATAAACCCGACGCCCACTTCACACGGACTCTGCGGATCACAGAACGAAGATTAAAGGGAACTATCCCAGAGATTAAAGGGATAGTTCACTTTGAAATTAATTTTTGGTATGTTTTAGCTTACCACAAGGGCATCCAAGATGTAGGTGTTTTTGTTTCCGCAGTATTTTGATATTTTTAGGTCAAACCGTTCTTGTCTGTCAGTCATATAATGGAGGTCTATGGTCACCACCTCAAAGAGCATGCACAGAGAAGTCCAAATTAAACATGATTTAATGACTCGTAAATGTAAGTACACATTGATGGCCTAAGACACGAAACGAGCGGTTTGTGAGAGAAAACCAACAGTATTTATATCGTTTTTACCTCGTGTAATCATGCGCAGACCGAAGCGCCCGCGCCCTCAGAGTATAATGGACGTGGCTGTGGTTACAAGAGGTAAAAACGATATAAATACTGTTCATTTCGTGTCTTAGGCCATCAATGTGTACTTACATTTACGAGTCATTTAATCATGTTTAATTTGGACTTCTCTGTGCATGATCTTTGAGGTGGTGACCATAGGCCTCCATTATATGACTGATAGACGAACGGTTTGACTTAAAAATATCAAAATTGAAAATACTGTGGAAACAAAAACACCTACATCTTGGATGCCCTTGAGGTAAGATAAAACATATCAAACATTAATTTCAAAGTGAACTATCCCTTTAAATAACAGTCCATTCCTCAAGAAGCCGATCCAGAAGGAGGAGGAGGAGGACTCACGTTGGCCATGACAGCAGCTCCCAGTTCCTGGCCGATCTTCCCCTGTACGGCCCACTTGAACGCGTCCTTCACCTGGATGACATCATCTTTCCCCAAACACATGCTCTTCTCCCTGGAAACCCAAAAGTGGAGTTAAACGCGGCCCGGGACAGAGGAGAGCCCCTGCTTTAAACAGATGCTGTTGCTAGGAATGATGGGAAATGTGTGCTGCTTACGTACCGGACTTCCTTCCTGACATGCAGCCAGCAAGAGTGCTTTAAAAATGCACAGAGAAACACATTTTGTCCAGATTTCTACGGTGAAAGTAGATGATAACGGCTGACGTGTGGCGGCGGGACTCACCTCTCTGATGGACAGCTGGGCAGGAAGAGAAACGGTCAGCACGAGACTGTCAAACTCAAACTGCTGCTTCTTCACAGCGTCTGACACCTGTGGACGAACATTATACAGGTATAGAAACACACCAGAAAGAACATAGGCAACACTTTACAATATGACATCACTAGTTAATATATTCCAGGCTGGATTCTCATCCCAGACGTCACATAATGACGCTTTTGACATCGCGTCTACATCGGACGCACATGGCACCCTTTAGCGTCAATATGAGACGCAGAAATATATGGGCCCGAAGGCGCCTCCTAGTGGTCTAACCCTAACACTACCCCAAACCTAAACCTACCCATAACCGAAGCGTGTTATATTGACGCTCAAGGGTGCCATGTGTGTCGGATTTAGACGCAATGTCAAAATCGTCACTATATGACGCCCTAGGATGAGAATGTGTTGAATATATTTCTACAGTTTTTATTAATCTTTGCTTATAATAATAATTCATTACATTTATATTGCGCTTTTCTCGGCACTCAAAGCGCTTTAAATAGAATTATGTTCCCATTTGTGTTTCTTCACAGTGCCTTGATTTTAACAGATGCAACTTTTCATCTTAAATATGTTTTAGTGATTGTTGAGATTAACATTAGCTATGAAGATTAGCAAATGCTTATGAAGTGTGGTTTATCGTTAACTAACGTCATCAAAAGAACGCTCATCGTAAAGTGTCGGCAGAATAAGAATATGAAAGTAAAGTGTCGGCGTAAAGAAGAATATGTTTTTGTATATTATTAATTATAAAAGCATACACACATAAACACAAACACACACATAACTTTTGGCCACTACTGTAGTGTGTACTACTCAATAATTTTACAAAACGGTTAACACATTTTTATATGTGAATAAAGGTTGAAGATGGCAATTTCCCACTTTTGGGAACTTTTGGTCACTGCTAAATATATATATATACACACAGTAGTGACCAAAAGTGATGTGTGTGTGTGTGTGTGTGTGTGTATATATATATATATATACACACACACACAGTATATATATACAGTATATATATATATATATTTAAACTTTTTATATATGACTTTTGGTCACTGCTAAATATATATATATATATATATATATACACACACACAGTAGTGACCAAAAGTGATGTGTGTTTGTGTGTGTGTGTATATATATATATATATATATATATATATATATATATATACTGTATATATGAAGAGTTCAGATGCAAAAGCCGCTAAATGCCATTTGAAATTTTCTTCTTTAATGATGATTTTTATCAAACTTGTATATTTAAGTTCAGTAATTTCACTTAAATAACAATTAATAGGTAATTATCATTGCCATTTAAGTGAAATCACTGAACTTAAATATACAAGCTTGATAAAAATGATCATTCTAGAAGAAAATTTCAAATGGCACTTAGAGGCTTTTGCATCTGAACTCTTCATGTGTATGTGTGTAAATATGTAAATACATATATGTAAATATGTATTTAAATTATATATATAATTATATATAAATTTTATATATATATATATATATATATATATTTAAACTTTTTATATATAACTTTTGGTCACTGCTTGTAGAGCCAATAAAAACAAATAACCCCTCCAGTCAAAAGACCTTTTTTGTTGGAAACGTTCTGTGTGACGGGATTCTTTGTAGGTATTGCTAAAATATAATAAAAACACATGCCTGTTTGGCAAAAGTGGGATGACAGAAGTCCTGCAGGACTCCCAGACAGACGGGACAAACGTCCGAGTCCGGCTCGGCGGAGGCGAAGCAACCCTCCTCCACTCTCATGCGTTTACTGGGCGGGTCGTCAGTCTCGCCCTCTCCAGGTGCATCATGGGACTCCTCACCGACGAAGGCGAGAAGCTCCTTGTGCATGTCCTACAAACACAAATGCTCATTAATGACTGACACACGACGTCAATTTATTTGTTTATGATTTAACGCCACGTCAGCAGCAACGCCTGTATTCATGCCAATCAAAAGAGTGTGTGACCTGGTGTGAGCGCCTGTACGCGGAGCTGCTTCCCACACAGCAGAAGCGCAGCACACACCGCACACAGCAGCCAGCGCTCAGCAGCTTCCTCGCCACGGGACGGTCCTTCTCTTTCAGCGACAGCATGCTGAGGGGACTCAAGACATGTCAGAGTGTGTCAAGATACGGCCATGACTAACGTTTAATTATGGAATGGTTTATATACAGGTGCTTTTATTACCTGAATATTTCTAAAAATGTACATTCTGTTTTGTATAATGTGTCATAAATGTACATTTATTACAAACAAACTACTTTTTAAACAAATTCTGAGCAGCTCGCCTCGGTGATGAAGATTGAATGATGTAGCATCTGTCCAAAACAATTAATTATTTCACATAATGTGACTGTGTATCCTATGTGACTGTAATGAGTGTGTAAATGTATTGTAATGTACAATGTAAAGCGACCTTGAGCTATGGAAAGGCACTACTGTATATAAATAAAACTTCTATTATAAAAAAAACATTATATTTTTTATTATTAAAAACAGTTTTTTTCTTCAGTCATTTTTATAGCCACACACCCAAAATGCAATCTGAACATCTAAGAAAAATAAATGCATAGAAATAAATTTAGTTGATTTTCATTTTGAGATGCAAAGTCTATCGCTCAACTACATCATGTCATGAATGTTCTTTTTGTTTTTAATTATTTATTTTTAATAAAGACAAAATGCAACCTTGTATTTCCATAGATGTATTTTTACGATGCTTTTATTAGATGCGCTGCATATTTTACTAATGCATCAAGTGGAAGTTGAAAGGACAATGATGAAGGCAAAAACATCATGATATAATATAAGGACAACATATTTTTGGAATATTATCGACCAAATATTTATAAAAATCGACGTATTGTAAAAGCTTGCATCAGTTGAAACGTTACCACACATGATTAATATGACAAACACAAACAACACTTGTTTTATAGAAGGAGCCCTCTCTAAACACGCTCATCCTCCTGCTTACCTTCAATCAATCCTCAGAGGAAGACAGTGAAGTTGAACGGGCGCTGCTTCCACATGTGTTTATGACCGCTGTGTCACAGAACTACGCCTTTAAATCAAACTCGTTTCATCCTAAAGCACAGAAACCGCGCGAAACATATCACAAAAATCACAATAAACAAAAAAAAATTATATATAAGGGGGCGTTGCAGATCCACTACAGCATATTTACTCACTGCAGTTTCGCGAGGCATTGTTTAAGACAGCCCTGGACGTCATCCTCACGCGCCGCACTGTCACGCTCGGGGTCCTTTCTCTGCTACCGTCGCGACCGGTGGATCTGGAAGGTTCTGTTTGGAGAATCCGAGCCGAACGTTATCTGAACCCATCCGAACCGCAGAGACGGCCTAGAGACACCGGGACACGTCCATCTGCGTCTGTGAAGTCCACGAAATAAAACTGCGTAAATATTAGCCATCATGCCTGAAGCCCTAGCGTTACCAAGCGGGAATAAAAACAAAGGAGGTGCGTATGTGGACCGGGACAAACCCGCGCAGATCCGCTACAGCAACATCAGCGCCGGGAAAGGTGAGTTTATCCCCGGTGAATCTCAGAAACTCGGACAGGGTTTGCTTTATTATTGTGTCGTTGCTGCAGATCATGATGTGCAGCGGTAGCATGAGTCGGGGAAAGTCGTGTACCGTTATAAACATGACAATATTTCATTTCTGCAAACGTGCCCTTGTTTAAAAGCATTATGAGGAAAATGTCGCCATGTATGGTCATCATAATCACTAAAACGCGAATGAGTGTCACTGGAGTCCATAGATATTAGGCGTGGTCTTCATTTTGACAACACATGAGGACTTCTACAGTTATAGACCCTAAATGAGTATTCATGAATATAATCAAAGTATAAATATTGTTATTTTAGTGATAATTAAAAAATGACGTCACACATTTCATTCATTTAGAAAGTCATGAAATTGTGTCTAGAAATTCATTATTTAAAATAGTGTGAATGTATAAAATATGTGGGAACTAATTTTTTTATTTATTTTAATTACATTATAGTTACATATATATACAATATATATATATATATATATGTTATACATGCATAAATACATGTATATACAAAATGTTGGTTTAAATTTTTTTATATATATATATATAATTTAGGGCTGTCAAACGATTAATCGCAACCAAAATAAAATTTCGTTTAAATTTTGATAAAAAATAGTTTATAAATACACACACATCCTTGTATATATTTAAGAAATCTTTTCATGTATATACTGTATAGAGATTTATATATAATTTATATTATATTAATATTTTAGATATAAATGTTTTTTTCTTAAATATATACAAGCTTGTGTGTGTATATATATTTTATATATATATATATAAAATAATTATACACAGTGCACCCACACAAACTTTTATTTTGGTTGCGATTAATCGTTTGACAGCCCTAATCTAATTATTAAATATATACATTTAAATATATATATATATATATATATGTGTGTGTGTGTGTGTGTGTGTGTGTGTACAATATTTAAAACAAACTATACATAATTCTCTTTTTTTTAATAATGTGCATTTTAGTTACCATATATTCATTTGTATGTGTGGTGGAATATATATATATATATAGGTTTTTAATTCTTTATAAATTTTGCATTAAATATGCCAGCAGGTGTAATGATTGGTTGATCTTGTCTTTTGATTGACAGCTGTCGCTGATGCCATTAGAACAAGTCTGGGCCCTAAGGGCATGGACAAAATGGTATTGTTTTTCACTGATATAAATCTCATCATATAATATGAAAGTTTTACGCTTCACTGAACTTGGCTGTATATCAACAACTGTGTTTTCTTTGTTCTCCGCAGATTCAGGATGGGAAGGGAGACGTGACCATCACCAATGATGGAGCCACAATCCTCAAACAGATGCAGGTGCTTCATCCTGCCGCCAAAATGGTACATCCTTCATTTCTATTACCAGGATGTGCTGAATGGCAGTTTGATATTCACTGCAGTGCAGATTTATTTGTTAAGGGTTTGGGAAGGAAATTCACACATGAATTGTGATTTCTATTTTCTACCAATTTAAAAAAAAAATCTTTAAATATGTGGATGTTATTACAAAAAAAGGAGGACATCAACAGTGCAGCACAGAATTGAACATCTGAATGATTGCATGACTCATCATGGGATATGTTTGCGTGTGTTTCAGATGGTGGAGCTGTCTAAAGCTCAGGATATTGAGGCTGGCGACGGCACTACATCAGTGGTGGTGATCGCTGGAGCTCTTCTTGATGCTTGCTCTAAACTGCTACAGAAAGGTAAGCTTTAGTTACAATAAGTAACATGCAGAATGTCGGACATAAAATTAAACGCATTATAACCCTCTGAAGCATGATGTCATAGTGGACAGAGCTTTAAAGTCCCCCTGTATTCTCCCTTAAATCTCATCTTTGACCACCAAAATTACAAATTTAAACGTTTTACCTTAAAATATCTTGAATGTAACTCTTCTGTTGCCTCATTTAGTATATGCGGTTCTATGAATATGCACATGAGACCCGTCTCCACTCACTCACTCAGAGAGATCCACTCGTTGACGATCACACGTTGATCTGATTGGTTACAAGATAGTGTGTGACGTCAGAATCACCAGTGATTTCAAACCGTGTGTTTTTGAGACTCTTTGGTTCACTGCAGAAAATACTCAGCAATGCCGACGACTTATGAATTTTCACATGGTTTGTCTTAAATTTAAACATTTAAAACTGTATTTTCACCACAGGAGGACTTTAAAAGCCATTTTGGGGTGTCCTTTGTCCAAAAAATGGTCTGTTTTTCTTGCCAGGAATCCACCCCACCATCATTTCCGAGTCCTTCCAGAAGGCTGTGGATAAAGGTGTGGAGATCTTGACCTCCATCAGTCAGCCGGTGCTGCTCAGCGACAAAGAGACGCTCCTGAACAGCGCCACCACCTCGCTCTGCTCTAAGGTGGTGTCTCAGTACTCCAGCCTGCTCGCGCCCATGAGCGTCGACGCCGTCATGAAGGTCATCGACCCCGCCACCGCCACGAGCGTTGATCTCCACAACATCCACATTGTCAAGAAACTCGGGTGAGACGCAGTATAAGTGTAAAACCTGGCAGATACGGTTGACTTTGAGAATCAAGGCACACCGCAGTAGTGTCCGTGACGTCACCTGTAGTGACGTTTGAATCCCAAAGTGGGCGGAGCCGGCTGTCGCCATCTTGGCCGCGTGTAACTCCAGAAAAACGAAAATGACAGCAGACAAACGGCCAATAGTGACAGCAGCGGCAATCCACCTGTCAATCAAGTGGCCGCACCCTTAATTATGCAGAATTTTAAGGCTTAATATAATTTAAACGGATGAGTTATAAAAAAATTCACCCCCCTCACAGTCACCATGAAGGACAACATTAGCGATATAGACCAAAACCACTTTTTGTACCAGGCTGTAAACATTTTATTTTCTGCTGTAAAGTTGGGCATTTTAACATGGGGGTCTATGGGATTGACTCTCTTTTGGAGCCGGTCTCTAGTGGCCAGTCGTTGAATTGCAGTTTAAGTCTGTTTCAGGAAGTTTGCCGCTTTAGCCACACGGAAAAGGATACGTTATCAAAGTGTTGCTAATATTCCCCAGTCTTTATTCTATTTCATATGTTTGCAGGTTACAGACGGTTTTCAGGTTGCATAAGCAAATTGATGGGTGTGTTTGTGTTTTCAGAGGAACCATTGATGACTGTGAGCTGGTGGATGGTCTGGTGTTGACTCAGAGGGTGAGCACTGCGGTGTCCCGTGTGGAGAAGGCCAAAATCGGCCTCATCCAGTTCTGCCTGTCCCCTCCCAAAACTGATGTACGTGGTCATACGCAGATGCAATTTAATGCTAAAAAAGTGAAATGTTTCTTCTTGCGCCATTGGTCGAAATCGTAGTCATTGTTTTAATGTGTTTGTGTGACGCTTTTGTTGGGACAGATGGACAATCAGATTGTGGTGTCGGACTACGCTCAGATGGACCGTGTGCTCCGTGAGGAGAGAGCTTACATCCTCAACCTCATCAAACAGATCAAGAAAGCCGGCTGCACTGTGTTGCTCATCCAGAAGTCCATCCTGAGGTACAAAATCGCCACAAACCTCCATCACCTGAAACACTAACCTTGCTATATACAGAACTGGACAGAAATGACGTCCAGAGGGACGAATATAATAATAATAATAATAATGCATTTTATTTAATAGCGCCTTTCACAACACCCAAGGTCACCTCACAAGCAATATACTGGAAGTGTGCAATACTTTGAGCTTCAAATGATTGTGTGCTATCCATGATGACACCCTGTGAGGACAGATGTACAAAGAAAGACAAATAGTTTTAGACAAAACAGATCTAATGCCAACTAGCAGAGCTTCAGTTTTGTTGCCATTTACATTCAAGAAGTCAATCTGTACTTTTAGCTAAACAGTTGAACAAAGATGGTGGTGGAAAAGAACCAGTGGGTTTGGCTGACGGGTAGAGTTGGTGTCATCCACATAACAGTGAAAATTAATCCCGCATTTCCTTCACATATAACCAAGAGGGAGCATATAGATGACGAAAAGAAGCGGGCCCAAGACAGAACCCTGGGGGACACCAGTGATGACTATTGATGTTCTTATTGTCGATCTAGTAGAGCTGGGTAATAAATATTGATTTTTCGATAATAATTGATTCTCATTTTTACAAACCGATATCGATTCTTAAATCTCAAGAATCGATTAGTCATCCTGTTTCATTTGAATGAATGGAACATTGTATCGCAATAATCTTTGTCCTTTGTTAATATTGATATGAAACAGTCTCAATTTTCAAATTATGTCCATTTTCTTTAGAAATTCAAAAACATAAATAGCGTTTTGGCGCTGTGGCGCGCGATTGCTCTGGCTCAGCTCAAGAGAAGCAGCAGCGCTGATCTCACTTCCGGCTTAATGATACCAGTCACAGCGCCAAATAAACATGAATGAGCATCTGAAAGTGTGTTAAAGATAGAGGACAACTTATCGAAATCCGCATCATGTCACATTGATTCGCTCAATCAGCGTTTCAGCCGTGCAAAGACGTCAGTTAAACAGCTTGTAATCAATGTCATCGTCATATTTACCTCAGAAAACCCACATAAACTCGTTAGTCAGATAGAAAAAATAACTCTAGAGAGGAGCATTTTGATAAATATATACATCATATTACATATGCATTATAATCTTCTTCAATATTGAATGCATATTTGAATAAATCTGGCAAGTTTTTATGACAGCCACCATTTAAATGTTTATATAATCTTCTTATTATAAAAATAAATAAAAGTGTAATTGAAGTGTTTGTATAGCTACAAAACAGTTCATTATTACCTTCATATTAGGCTAACGAAGCCTATAGGCTACAACTAGACTCCCATAGTTTACAGCATTAGTTTAGAGATTTGATTTCCTTGAGAAAATTTGCCATTTATTGGAACTGATATCCAAAATAATCAATATTTAATCGAATTGCAAGCTTGTGAATCGAAATCGAATCGAATTGTGAAATTTGTGTCAATACCCAGCCCTACTATCTAGATTATGGGGAGAATTTTATACTGGGAAGAATACACTAAACTTAGGCCTGGTTTCACAGACAGGGTTTAGATTAAGCCTTAGTTCAATTTGGACTTTTAAAGGAATAGTTCACTTAAAAAAATCCTGTCATCATTTACTCACCCTCATGTTGTTTCAAGCCTGTATGAATTTCTTGCTTCTCCTGAACACAAAAGAAGATATTTTGAAGGTTTTCGGTAACCAGGACCCCATTGACTACCATAGTAGGAAACACAATACTACCACTATACCTCTGTCTGGTTACCGACATTCTTCAAAAGGCCTTCAGAAAGCTGCTTTACTCGAGCTCTCATCAGCCTCTGTCAGCGGTCTCAACGGGTTTGTGAATCTGTGTCTTTCAGAGATGCCTTGAGCGATCTGGCCCTTCACTTCCTGAATAAGATGAAGATCATGGTGATCAAAGACATTGAGAGAGAGGACATTGAATTCATCTGCAAGGTATGACCAGCAGATCCAGCACTGCTTGCAACACTTTATTTTAAGGTGACCTTGACATTACATATATGCAACTAACCCTAAACCCTATTTAGTTTAATAATATTGCTCAGCATTTATTTAAATAAGTACAATGTAACTAAATCACCTTAAATAAAAGTGCGACCAAATGCTTTTAGTGTTAAATCCGTGTCTGATATCTAAAACACATCCTGAAGTGGACATGCCTCATCTTTCCCATCAGACTATTGGCACCAAACCTATAGCTCATATTGACCAGTTCACTCCAGAGATGCTGGGAACCGCCGAGCTAGCGGAAGAGGTTAGCCTGGACGGGTCTGGCAAACTAGTGAAGGTGAGCATACATGTCTTGTTTTTTTAATGCGTAGAGGTCGAGAAACACACACGTACTCAATGCAGAGATTCAGATGTTTGGTTGCTGGATAATGACCCCAGTGTGCTTGTGTTTGTAGATCACGGGTTGTGTAAATCCCGGAAAGACGGTCAGTATCGTCGTCCGTGGTTCCAACAAACTGGTGATTGAGGAGGCCGAGCGATCCATCCACGATGCCCTCTGCGTCATCCGCTGTCTGGTCAAGAAGAGGTAACGGATCGCAAGAGACTCTGTTTTATCCGTTTCGTAACGCATAACTCATTACATATTCAGTGTAACTGTGTTCATGCCACCTCTGAGCTGCATTAAACTCGTATAAAGCATCTAAATGATATGAACTTTTGAGTCCGCTGAAGCTGTGTGCTAACTCTTGTCCTCTGCAGATATCTGATTGCAGGCGGTGGAGCTCCAGAGATTGAGCTGGCTCTGAGGTTGGCGGAGTATTCCCGCAGTCTGGCCGGCATGGAGGCGTACTGCGTGCGCGCGTACGCCGACGCCCTCGAGGTCATTCCCTCCACTCTGGCGGAGAACGCTGGTCTTAATCCCATCTCCACTGTCACGGAGCTGCGCAACAGACACGCTCAGGGAGAGAAGACGGCCGGGATTAACGTCCGCAAGGTGTGGCCGCTCAATAGTGCCATCTACGGGCTGAAAGGTGTAATGGCGATCAGAAAATGAATGGCTAACATGTGTTTTGGTCTCTCAGGGTGGGATTTCTAACATCCTGGAGGAGCTGGTGGTTCAGCCTCTGCTGGTCTCGGTCAGCGCACTCACCCTGGCCACGGAAACGGTCCGCAGCATCCTCAAGATTGATGATCTCGTGAGTGATTTAAGTCTAATGAACTCTTAAAGGGACAGTTCACCCAAACGTTTACTTACTGCTCATATTGTTCCAAACCTGTACGAGTTTCTTCTGCTGAACACAAAAGAAGATATTTTGAAGAATATTGGGAACCGGATAGTAGATGAAGTCCATTGACTTCCATATTAGGAAAGAAAATACTATAGAAGTCAATAAGGACCATTAACTGTCTGGTTACCAACCAGAACAAGATGAGGGCATGTAAATGACAGGACTTCCTTATCCCTTTAAGTATTTAACAATACACCACAAGTGAAAAAAGGTTTATCTAATATATCATCATACTTCACTAGTTGATTGATGTACATTTAAGAATTGCAAAAAAATAATTGAATTACAATATAATTATATATGTATACTAATTTGCATAAACGTGCAAAACATTGGATAAATCAAGGTTCAAAATTCCAGTTTCATTTTGTTGAAAAGGATTTGAAGAGTTCAGATGCAAAAGCTTCTAAGTGCCATTTGAAATTTTCTTCTTTAATGATGATTTTTTTCAAGCTTGTATATTTAAGTTCAGTAATTTCACTTAAATGACAATTAATAGGTAATCTTCATTGCCATTAAAGTGAAATTAGTGAACTTAAATATACAAGCTTGACAAAAATCATTAAAGAAGAAAATTTCAAATGGCATTTTGAGGCTTTTGCATCTGAACTCTTCATTTACTGATGGGGTTTTGGATTTCTACTTTCTACTTTTTTTTTTTTTTTTTTATGGGTTGAGGGCTCCTCAAACCATAGACTCTTTTAAGAAAGGACTAAAAACCCTACTTTTTAAGCAAGCATTTTTTACCTTTTGCTAACGTTTTAATTTTTCTTCCCGTTTTTTTTTTTATCTTTGTTTATACTCTGTAGCACTTTGGGATTGTTTTTAACTATGAAACATGCTTTATAAATAAAATATATTATTATTATTATTACTTTTTCAACCATAGAATCAGAAAATACAGTCAACAGCTAGAAAAAAGGACATACGAATAACCTTCAGAATATAAATAGAATTAAATTACAGGCTCAAATAGATGAAGTGCAATAAAATGGGGTTTCTTTCTAGTCTAAAACAAGTGCTAAAAAGCACAAAAACCTAATTGACCAGTGCATGAAAAACTGCTTTTCTGTAGTGCCTTGCCTGAAAGCAGCGTCATTAGTGCTGATGTTGACCATAAACGCTCAAACATTAATGATGACGTCTCATTTGTTCTGCAGGTGAACACACGATAGAGTGAATGTGTCTAGTGAAGGAAGATCCGAGTCCACGCAAGAACTCTGTTAAAACCAACTGATCTGTCGCTGTCTGTAGCTGTTACCTGGAGTAATTTAATAAAACTTGTTTTTTGACATGGTAACTGTTTCTTGTCTTTGATATGGTGCATATAATAAGTTATTTACATAGTGGTAGGTTGTCGTGGCCATGTCAGGAAGTTTAATCGCGTTAGCTAATCTGCTTATGTGATCAGAGACAGGGCTGTGCTGTGAGGCCTGAGAAAGTCTGAGATCAACAGCTGACTGTCCTTGTTTTAATCAACAACCTTTGCAGTTAAAACCCAGTATTGTTGCACACAGAAAATACACCAGAATGGGACACGGGGTCATCTAAATTAAATTGAGTGATAAACTTGTATTTCCCATTAATTAAAAGTGTTGAATGCACCTGCTGCAATGATCCAAATTGATTAAAAATTCAATATTATTGTGTAATTTCCTTGGCGTCAAATTTTATGGAATGGGATGAAATTATGCCATAATATTGCATGCTAATGTTTTTTTTGGCATAGCTAGTTACGCTTTTGGTTATTAAACATATTGTACAGTTTTTACAACCAACACTGTCATTTTTGACACTGTATTATGATTTAGTGTAAAAGTTAGTCATACCTCAGGTCTTTAGTGACCCCTCCTCATCATTTTTTAAAATAAGTTAGACATAAGCCTATAACAAGAAAAAAAGTATGGAATGCATGTATTCCCATTATTATTATTTTTTTTTTAAATATATAGGGTCAGTAATAACCTGAGGTGTGTAACAGCGTAAGTATATTTTTTCTGCACAACAATAATTTGAATCTTTACTGACTGAATAAGTGCAAAGTGCAGTTCACCTTTATTCCTCAAGGTGGCGATGTCTGATACACACTGATGAAGCGATGCTTCACTCATAATCATCGCAGGCAGAAAACAAAAGAATAGGAAGAATCATCAGCAGAACTTGCAATGTCTCAGTGATTTACTGCAGAGAAAGTGCTGAACGCTATCACTGTCACTTGATGGATCTGGTGAATAAGCTGTCAGTGATCAAAATATTGATTTTGAAGATGTTGAAAATGATAGTTTTGGAAATATGTTTGAGATCGTGAATATAAGCCAGATGCTGATTGTATTGAGGAGCTCTGATGATGATGATAACATCTGCATAAAACATCTGCTCAACCTGCAGCACCAAAAGGTAACAAACTATGCTTTATTTTATTCTTCTGTTATTGTAACTCTAATATCAGGAGAGTTTTATATTATCACGACAGGAATAGATGCATCCTAGATCGATAAAGACCCGAATGTGTAAAAATGATTGGTGAAACATTCATGCATTTAATGGTTAAAACAGTCAGTCGTGAGAGTCAGGACCTTTAGCCAAAAAAATCAATTATATTTATATTTTGCTTATATTGGGACGGGAAATGAATTTGTACATTAGTAATGTAAAATACTATCTGCCTTTTTAGATACATATCTAAAAAGGTATTTATTGTTTTATTTATTTATTTATTATTTAAAGATACGTATTTTTAAACATCGCTTTTGAAGCCTCAGAGGCAGAAATAAACTGCTTTTATAGATGCGCGCTCCCGCGGCTCATCGACGTCACTGCGGCTTCCCGACGCTACGCGGTCGTCAAGGAGACGCGCACCGGTTACAGTCAGGGAAAAATTCAGTCTTTACCGTTAGCTACTTGTTAAATTAGATAGTTAAATCTACCAGTCTGGGAAGAGAGACAAGTATGGAGAAGTCCCACCGAACTAATGTCCTGGTGACGTCCTGTCTGAAGACGCCGGTGGACCCGCACACTAAAGTCCCGTTAGCTCAGTATGAGCGGGAGCGAGCACTGGACAACAGGCACTATGAGAAAGAGGTGACTAAAACATATTGAACCGCATTATTATTGACTAAGTATGAAAGAAAGTGTTTTAATTACATTGTGGGGTTTACTTTAGGGCCAATATCGCCTAACAGATTAGTTAGATATATTTCACAGAGCGAAACATCAGAAGTTGCCAGTCAATGTTTTCCTGGCAATATCAATCGTTTGGGCTTAACTTACATGATCTAACTTACACAATGTTGAAAGTAATAGTTGTGTGACAGAATAGGGGTGGTTTAACATCTCACTATTGATTAAGAAGAAAGATGAAGTTGTAACTGTTATCGAGGTTCAATAAGCATGTTATGCTAATTTTGTAGGACATCAGTAGGGAAAATTAATTGACTGATGTGGTTGTTTACTCGTATAAGTATACTAAATAAATAATCATCAAAGGTTACAATTATTCACAAGTAAACGTTTTATTCATTTTTCATTTTCCAATAAAGTCTAAAGTCCTAATTTAACTACATATGCTGTAGGTTTCTTTTCAAATATGGCGAAGAACCGTGAGACAATATAATGTTTGAATGAAGAACAATCTGCCATCTGGCCCTAAAGACGACAGACCTGCAGATTAACAGCTTACACACACACACACACACAAATACAGTTATACTGACCGCACAACTGTTTTCCAGACATGAAAAAGAGTCTGACGTATGAAAACACTTGAATCTCATTTTTAACCTACACTCCTTGATTTCAAAGCATTCACTTTAGTTTGTCAGTCAAAGGATCAAGAATTGTACTAAGAATTGCCAAGATATACTGACATTAATGTAAAAGCAAGGCACAAAGTAGGCCTACCAAAAAGTATTTTTTTGCCCAAAATATCAATGCAATAGGTATGCATTCTCAACCTGCTAGACTTTAGTGAGAAGCAAGTCAGCCTGTTGTCATTGTGTGTATATACTCTTCATAGGTGGAGTATGACTCTGGATCGGAGCTGTTAGCTGATGGTCCTCCTGCTAAAGACAGCAATGCTCTGCTGATCAAAGACTACCGTGTAACGGGCGATCACATCGACCTCAGGGAGTTCTACTTCTCAAACCAGGAGTACTACCGTAAACTAGAGCAGCTGAAGACGGCTCATCTCCAAACCATGGCTGAACTCGAACTCATGTATCGCAAGAAACTGAACCTCAAAGGGGTGAGCGATGCGGACCACACTGATCGGATCAGTCTGTGAGTTTAACATCTTTTCATAAATACATTAGCTGTGTGCTTTTACAAACTGAAGGGATTCTGGGTACATTGACTACCCTTCAAAAGTTTGGGGCCGACGATTTTTTAGATGTCTCTTCTGCTCACAAAGACTAATTAAAAAAAATAAAACAGTAATATTGTGAAATATTATTACAATTTAAAATATTTTCTTTCCCAAAAAAAGTCGCTGTTTGTATTTAAATAGGCAAATATTATTGCTGTGATTATTGTGTTTCTAGAAAATTACGTTTGGCAATAGTTCTTCTAACCCTAAATGATGGAGTGCGTAGCTTTTAATTTCTTAAACAACCATGTAGGAAAAAACAAAAGAACCATCATGACCATATTTAAGGATGACAATGTCAAGATTCATCAGGCTCAGATTGTGAAAGAATGGTTGAGAGGAGCACGAAGAATCATTTCAGATCCAGATCTTTAAGTCTCTTGCATTGTCAATACAAGAGAAATATAATAATTATAATAATCACTGCAATAATGATCTAGTCATAGACTCTTAAAGGCCACCTGTTGTGAAAAATCAAGCTTTTAATGTTGTTTATATGTGGTGTTTTTAATACGCTTTAAGACAAACCATGTGCAAATTCATGTGTCGACGGCATTGCTGAGTATTTTCTGCTTAAAACTGCAGTGAACCAAAGACAGTCTCAAACACACGGTTTGAAATCGCTGGTGTTTCTGACGTCCCACACTACCTTGTAACCAATCAGATCGATGTGTCAACCACTGAATCTCTGAGCAGGGTGAGTGAGTGGAGGCGGGGCTAATTTGCATATTCATAGAACACGTATACTAAATGAGGCAATGGTGTAGAGTTACATTCAAGCTATTTTAAGGCATGAAGATTTTTTTTTTTTTTTGATTAAAGATGAGTTTCAAAGGATAAAATTATTGACGACAAGGGGGACTTTAAGCATTTGCCTATTTAAATCCAAACAGCGACTTATTTTTTGGCCGGGTAGTGTATTTTAAAATTTATTCCTGTGATCAAAGTTGAATTTTCAGCATCATTACTCCAGTCTTCAGTGTCACATGATCCTTCAGAAATCACTCTAATATGATGATTTGCTGCTCAAGAAACATTTCTGATTATTATCAATGATGAAAACAGTTGTGCTGCTTCACATTTGTATTGTTTTTTTGATGAAAAGAGAGTTCAAAATAACAGCATTTATGTGAAATAGAAATCTTTTCTAACATTATAAATGTCTTTACTGTCATTTTTAATCAATTCCCATTTGCATTTTCCATCAGTGTTTACAACACAGAACATTCCTTCAGCTTATTAACAAAATGAAAATAAGAAAATGATTCAGATTTTTTCTATACAGTTCCACAGATATAACCGGTGGTCTGAAAAAAGCCCAGTCTGCTCTAGAGCTGCGAAAGACTTCAGACTCCTCTGACCTTTCTGATGAAGAGTGCATTGATGAAAACGGCCAAAGAGATGGCAACACAGAAAAAGGCCTTCTTGTCTCGCCCAAAGAGCACATTAAGAACATGTGGCATGACTTCAGTGTCAAAAATCTTTCTTCGTCACAATGCCAGCCGTTTTCATCCTCCCTGCAGAGCTTGCCCGCTGACTGCCAGACTGACTGCAAACCCAAAAGAAGGATTAGAGGTCAACGGCTAAATAAACGCAAGCAAAACGCAGACGATTATTCGCATCCGAGAGTCACGGTTCCCAAGCCTTTCCAGATGACCCTTCGCGAGTTGGAACTGCGCAAGAAGGGCGTAAAATCACGCGCTGAGATCGAACGAGAGAACGAGGATCTCCGACGCCAGTTAGACGAGCTAACCGAGTGCCAGAGGAAGTTTCGCGCCAGCCCGGTGCCCGCGCACGTGCGTCTCGCGCTCTACGAGGAACAGCAGGAGCGCGACAAGGAGCGCCGGCGACGCCATCGGGACACGGAGCAGAAACGTCTACACGCCTCGCAGAAACCCTTCAGCTTCCTGGAGCGCGAGCGCCTGAAGAAAGAGCAGAAGGAGGCCAAGCTCAAGCACGTCAAAGAGGAAGAGGAGAGGAAAAAGTGCCTGTTTAAGGCTAAACCCGTCCCGCGGGCGGTGAGGGAAGCAGCGTCGGGTGAGCAGCAGAAAGAGGAGGAGCTCTACAGGGCGATAAAGATGCAGATGCGGGCGAGAGAAATGCTTCACAACGCCTCCATGCCTCCTAGCATGCTAGCACGGCGTCTCAGCGAGAAACAAACGCCGAAGGCCGTCCGGGACGACGAACCGGCCCACCGACCCAAAATCAACACCGAAGTTCCAGACTTTGCCGCCCGCTACAGGAGGTTTCGTAAGCAGCTGGAGGAGAGCAAAGAAGTGCGGCCCGTGACGGCATGCGAACCCTTCCAGCTGCGCACGGCTGACATTGCCTCGCACAAAGAACGCATCGTGGCGGAAATCGAAGCAGAGATACAGAGTCCGAAACTGTCACGCTGGCCGTTTGTGAGCCCACGCGGCCTCTCGCCTTCCTCATCCCGTTGCTCCTCGCTGTCCGGAAGCCAGGAGTGCCTGACCGCCAAGATCACGGACGCAGCCAAGAAACGGCAAGAAGCTGTGAGGTAACTGCGATGCCCAATCCTGCTAGAGCTTTCCCAGTGAAAATCCCCAGTGTCTCCAGCTTTTGGGAATTCCAAAGCTGGAATTTGACTTTCCCTGCCAGTGTGTGTCCCGTTAATAACCCCATGAAGATGCCCCTCAATCCTTTCGCTGCTTTCAAGTCCTCTTGGGAGGTTCAATAGGATTGATTTTGGTCCAAAAAACAAACAAATTAAAAATCCCAATCTGGAACCAAGGCTGCTGAAAAAGTGGACGGCCACTTTCGTACTCAAATAATAATAAGTAAAATGGTTTTCTGAATTTAGCCAAAATGAAGTGTTGGCTCAAATCAAGTTTTGTCATGCAAGCTCATCAATTCATAATCCAGGTAAATAAGTGGTACTTTCTAGCAAGTTTTAGTGCAATTCTTCATCAATAGTACAGAGCTAATCAGCTAATTGACACCTCCAACTTATTTGGCATTCAAAGAGTTTCCCACTATAAAGTATTACAATATTGTGGTGTGTGCATGTTAAAAAATACAGTCATTGTGAAGTGACTCGAAGGCAGCATTAGCCCAAACCCTGTCCCTTACCCTAGCGCCTTCATCCCATAAGAGGAGTCCCTCCTTCAGAAGTTCAGTCCTGACTCTTTACTCCTACGAGTAGAAAAGTTCTTGAGCAAAGAAAGCAGATCGAAGACGAAGAGGAGAAATGGAAGGAGAAGCAAAAGCAAAGAGAGAAGAGATTGCAGAAAGTGATCACAAAGCGAGCCCAGGCCAACGACCCACATGTGGCCCTGGCTCAGACCTGCCCGTCCAAACTAAAAGAGTTCAGGTAATTACATTCAGGTATTTATTTCAGTGTATGTCTGTACACTATAAGTGCATTGCATCAATGATTCATTTAAATGGTAGCATTTTATTTTACATACAAGTACTATGTACTTATTATAATAATTCCAACAATTGTGGAATTAACTAAGTTACTTTACCGTAAGCCAGGTAGCTACCTTATATTGCCAAGTACTTTCTTAGGTAAGTATATGTAAGTGTACCGGTATGTATTGTAAAATATATTGCAACTGATTTTAAAACAGATTTTGGTCAGACAGAATTGTGCATTTATACAGTATACTCATAACAATTGACCACTTGAACATGCGTCTGCATGAAAACTACCTAAATTGACAGAAACCTTTGGAAAAAAAAAAACTTTCCAGGATCTTTGGGAAAAAAATATTTGTAATAAAAAATAAATGCAATTGGATTTTTCTAGTTGGTCTCCCATTGAATTATACGGATGCGTTTTTGCTCTGTTTTTCTGAATAAAGTAGTTAATTTTCTCTGAATTACGAGATATATTTTTATGGAAAAAAGTTTTTGCTCTGTTTTTCTGAATTAACGAGTTAATTATCTCAGAATTACGAGATATTTTTTTATAGAAAAAAGTTTTTGCTCTGTTTTTCTGAATTAACGAGTTAATTATCTCAGAATTACGAGATATTTTTTATGGAAAAAAGTTTTTGCTCTGTTTTTCTGAATTAACGAGTTAATTATCTCAGAATTACGAGATAATTTTTCATGCAAAAAAATGTTTTTGCTCTGTTTTTCTGAATTAACAAGTGAATTATCTCAGAATTACGAGATAATTTTTCATGCAAAAAATGTTTTTGCTCTGTTTTTCTGAATTAACAAGTGAATTATCTCAGAATTACGAGAGAATTTTCCATGGAAAAAAAGTTTTGCTCTATTTTTCTGAATTAACGAGTTGCTTATCTCAGAATTACGAGAGAATTTTTCATGGAAAAAAGTTTTGCTCTGTTTCTCTGCATTTTTGAGAAAATCAAGTCATTAATTCAGAAAAACAGCAAAAAATGTCCATGAAAAATTCTTTCGTAATTCTGAGATAATTAACTTGTTAATTCAGAAAAACAGAGTATATTTTTTTTCTTCAAGTGTATGCAATATTCTTCTGTAGAATTATAATTTCATTGGTTTAAGACCGATACTGCAGCCAGCCACCCCAATGGGGCTTTGGCTTCACTTTTCAGGACTTCATATCATATCATTCATATCATATGAATGCTTATATATTATACATGTCCACATGGGAACAGGAAACAAGACCTCCAGAGACAGAGAGAGTTCCAGCAAGAGATGAGAGAAATCCAGGAAAGAGTGAAGGGAAGACCTCTGCTACTGGAGCAGGTTGCACAGGTGAGATCTGTTTATTTATTTTTTTACTAAGAAAAAGTTTCCTTTTGGAATTTGTTGAACATATATTTTCATTTCATTGCATTAAATTAAAAATTAAAAATTGTTTTGCTTTGTGCAGCTCAATAAGTCTTTATTTATAAAGCGCTTTAAACAATACAGATGATTTCAAAGCAGCTTTACAGTGATAAACTGGTAAACGATGCATTTTGGCTGTTGTTCAGTTCAGTTGTAAAGATCATCAAACATTAAATTAGTTCATTTCATCTATAAAGCAGTTCTGAAAAAAAATGATGTCCTCGTCCAGCTCTGTTCAGTACAGTCAGATCAATAATATTGTTGAATATTAAGTTAGAGGACAAGCATCTTAAAGATATCTACAAATTATGGTGATGAAAATGATAATGTAAAGCTCTCTCTCTCTTAGATGAATGCTAAGAGAGCAGCTGAAAAGCTCTATTCTGCCACTTTGCATGGATGTGGTCTGAGTGAGTCCTTCATCAGCAGTATAGCACCTAAAGCATCGACACACAGACAGACTCCAAGCCCCGCCCACTCTGGCAGCCAGACTCCACCCACATACAGGTATGACAGGTGTGATATCACTCACACACAGGTATGTGCAATAAACTTCCGTCTTCTGTTAAACAGTTTGCATGACTTCCAGTCTTTGTTGTATATGTGCTTTGGTATATGTAGAGCTGTTTTACTCAAGATATAAGGAGCGGGCAAAGATGAGCATAACCGATATCTGATTATCTTAAATCTCCATAGATATCACTATCACTTTCTCCCACAATTGGATGCAATGAGGCCTGCTTTCCTGTTTGACATGAAGCCTATTTTGTGATAGATTTTAAGAACATTTTTAAAGGAATTATTACCTTTCTCTGAGTTTCTGAATTGTTTTCATTCATTTTTCCACAGTAAAATCAGACACGAAGATCACGAAGACCTTCCAAACTTGCGGGATTCTCTTCTCGATGATTATCCAGATGATTATGAGGAGTATGACCACGACATGGAGCCAGGACTCATGGACAGAGATGAGGATGAGAAACTCAATGTGTATCATGACAGTGATGAGGAAAAGGGCAATGATGAAAGACACTCACATGGTGACGAGGAGGATTTTGATGATGATGATGTTGATGATAAGGACGATGACATCATCAGTAAGCACAGCCAGAGCAGAATGGGTAGCGAAAGTAATAGCAGTCAGCATAGCAACAGGAGCAGAACAGGGAGTGTTAATTAGTTAATTCACTAAGTAAAATGAAAAGATCAGAAAAGTGATGAGAAACAGAAATTAAGGTATGTCATTTGCTTTTGGGTATTTGATGTTTTTTGAACTGAACAAACCTCCATAGTAAATTGTTGTTGGATACATCTAGTAGATTGAATCTTAAAAACCTTGTTAAGACCTTGTTTTTTTTTTAAATAATAATAAAAAAGAATAATATGTCAACTAAAAATGTATTAATTAAACTAATATATATTTATTAAGGTACTTATACTATTAAAGTCTTTAAGTAGCCTATATTAAATGATAATAAAAAACATTGCAATTGTAAAAAAACAAAAAAACAATAGTACTGAGAATCACCATTGACGACAAAGAGATTTAGCGAAAAAACAAAAGAAAACCCCTTAAATATATAATATATGCATTATAGTAATGGTAATTTGCTGAATTATATTGAAAATAATCGTGCAATGCAACAAATCTTAATGATGAGCTTAATTTGATAAATGTATTGTTTCTATTGTTTACATGGGGCAGAATGTGACCTGGACATGTTTACATAACCAGTAATGAATGTATCATACTACATGTGGAAATATGTCTATCCCCTAATCAGATATATTTAACAAAGGGTCCAAAACACTAAATTACTGAATATGTTACAAATAAAATGACTGTTTGTATGTGTGTGATTATTAATGGGCGAAAAATAAACTTAATATGTGAAAATCAACTTTATGATTGTAATTTGAATATGTATTTGTTTGTTTTTATTACTATAAAACTATATAAACAAGCATATAGAGCATTTCAAACATGAGCCACAGCCTAAAACCGCACAGCATGGTCAGTTACCGTTTGTAGATCACGGGCAACATCTCAGTAATTTTCCATGCTCCACGCGGTCCAACCCACCTCACGCTCACGCTGTGATGCAAAACCCGCCTTATACATGAGACCAAGGGCAAAATACGCGCTGGGAGGGGTCAATCCTGACAGACAGCTATTCTAGCCAATCACGTGCCAGCAAGGTGTCCGCCCTGCTCTCTCTCCAGCCAATCAGCTGCAGCGGAGGGCGTGTCCACAGTCCGAATTTTACGCGGCGCTACGGGCTGAAAACTAAACCGAGATGGAATATGCCAGTCTGAACCGGTTTCAACCGGTCTTGCGTGCGATGTATGAGACTGGAGAGGAGCTGGGTCACAGTCTCTCGCAGATATTTGATATAAAACAACGTTTTTTTCTGCAATAGACAAACGAATAAACTAACGATTGCTTTGATGCTGTTGTTATAAAACGGACTGAGTTGTTAAAGCGAGCTGTAAACCGCCATACAGAGAGACAGATGAACTAACACGAGCTGCTGACTGAAAGAGGACCCGGACTCAATTACTGAAGACAATAATTAAAAATAACACCGAAATTGTGTGTGTTCGGGGGGTTTCATGTATCGTTTTCTCTGCACTGTAACGTTAGTGTGTATGGCTATACATTGAGGTAACCAGCTAGTTAGCATTTAAAGTGAACTTGCTTTATACTCAGATTTCCTTTTGAATATTTGTACACGCTAGCGTTTATAATGAGATAGATCAAACATACCTTTTTTTTTACGTCTTTGACCCTGTTTTGACGCGACGCATATTTCCACGACATTAAACCCAGTTCCAAATTACCACGTTAGCATTGTTTTGGGGTTTCTTTTTTTCAGCGAAAAGAGGAGTTTTGTATAAAACAGGTAAGTTAAAGGTGTTCGGTGAGATGGTTGTGTGTTATAAATATTAACAACTGAGATAAGCGAGTTGAATGAAGTGCTGGTTTGCTGACATTGCTGATGTGAAACAGAAACAAAAACGCGTTTTGTTCCTTATCGCTGCCCATAGCTGCAGAAGCTCAGCCTGAATTAATGTGGGCTGGTTTCTAAAAAGTTGATTGAGGCTATATTAAGATATTTTATTCGATTTTTTTTTCTCTACAGAGTTAATTTGTTGATCTGCCATGTTAGCACTTCTTTAGCATGGAGAACTAATATCAGTGATCTCAGCAAAACTGCACTCGCTGTCATTATAGGTTGTATTTCGGTGTAAATACATGTTTTGTGGACACACGTGGTGTGAGACACCTTTGTTTAGTCTCTAACTTTAATATTAGTAATCACTGGTTAAACATCTAGTAGTGTAGCGGTAATATAAGTGCTCACTTTGTACCAGTGTTTCATTCAACATATTTTTTTAGTTTTTGTTAAATTTAGAATTTTAGTTGTTTTCATTTTGTTTAAATTTGTAGTAATTTTGTTGTTTTTGCCATTTTTACCCGTGTTTCGATTTCTGTTCAGTTTTAGTAGTTGAAGTAGTACTTAAAAAAACGGTACTAAATATAGAATATTTTATTTCAATTAAGTTAACTAATCAATTTTAGTCAATTGAACCTAAAACTATAAAAAAAAACAACATTTTCATTAATTGAAATGATCAATTGATAATGGGATGAGGAGTCAAAGAAGTGCCACTCGACATTTGAAAACTAAAAGATGGGGCCCGTCTTGTCCCCTGGTGTCCCGCAGCTCTATGCCGGCAGACATGACCATGTTGGCGGATCACACAGCACGACAGTTGCTGGACTTCAGTCAGAAGTTAGACATCAACCTGCTGGACAATGTCGTCAACTCCATGTACTATGATGTGGGATCTCAGGTATGTGGTAATTTGCTAAATCCAAGACGGCTTTGAACACTTCAGATCATGGTTTGGTGTTTGCCAGACACGTACAGTGCCTCAAAAATGGTTTTCGTTATTTTAGCAAAGGCTTGCACAAGAAGTTCTCACCAACCTGAAGGACCACCCAGATGCATGGACCAGAGTCGACACCATACTGGAGTTCTCACAGAACATGAAGACAAAAGTATGTCAACGTTAATGCCTTTCTACATTTTGCCAGGCAAATGTTTGATGCACACACAGGTTTGATTGACAGAGTTCAGTTTTTTTTTTTTGGATGGGTTTCTGAACTCGGGTGTGCATTTGCGAACATTACCCAAGTCTGCATATGGTGTGAACTCTAGCACTGTTCGCTGCTGATATTCTGATACCAATCTGTGCATTAAGTCTTGGAGTGCAAATGCAAAATAATAGACCTGCCACTTTGTTCATTATTTTAATAAAACTTTTCAAATCCCACCCTCAGCAACTTCACATGAGGAATGTGTGTGTGTTGTCCACCACCACTATAGACCATTTTTGACCCAATAATTTTTTTCCTGGGTCAAAAATGCTCTTTTTTTTTTTTTTGCTGCCACATTAACTGATGTTTAATCCTTTTGTTGTCTGTATTGCAGTATTACGCCCTTCAGATACTGGAGACAGTGATCAAAACACGCTGGAAGATTCTTCCAAGAAACCAATGTGAAGGTGAGGGAACGTATGACGACACTGATCGTCTCTTTGTCAGGGGATCCCGACTCTGGCCCTCAAGATCCACTTTCCTGTAGAGTTTTACTCCAACCTGAATCAAACTAATCAAGGTCTTTAGGAAGTTATTGGCAGGTGTGTTTGATCCAGGTTGGGGCTAAACTCTGCAGGACAATAGATTGAGGGACCCTTGCTCTATGGAGAATCTACTACACCCCTCCACATTATATAACTATGCTGTCATATAAAAGCATAATGACTCCTTGCGCAAATAACTGACGGCTCTATCTGTTCACAGGAATTAAGAAGTATGTCGTTGGTCTGATTATCAAGACTTCCTCCGATGCCAACAGTGTTGAGGTAATAGAAATATCATATATTTTATCTTCTACCAATTACACCAGTGTTGTATTATGGTTTTATACATACTTTCCTGTTTTTTTATTTCATTTTACTAAAGGTTTTGTTTCTTTAAAAAAAAAATATATATATACATATATATATATATATATATATACACTAGTTCAGTTTTTCAATTGAAGTAGTACTTCAACTTAAACTAAACAAAAATGACAAATATTGCTTCGACAAACTGACTGAAATAATAATAGTAGGGATGCACCGATATGAACATTTTTGGTCGATACCGATAATTCTTTATATTTGAAAACCGATATATTGGGCAATAAATCTAAATCCAAAATGTAATATAATTTTTGACAGCCTGATTACAAAAACAAAAGTCGTACTATTAAAATCCATGTCCCAAGCACACAATTATAATATTCTCATTATGATTTTATGTAGCCGATATGACAGACTTGCGCTGAACTGTATTTTCAAGTGATTTGAATCATATTTCCAGCCATTCAAAACTGAATCTGAAGTGTCTCAGCTGAAGGAAATAATACATTATTTTATCCAAATTTAGCTTTCTTATCGGGCCGATAACATTAAAAATGAACATGTATCAGCTGATACCGATGTTGGCTGATATATCGTGCATCCCTATAATATAGTTTTAATTATTTAAATTTTTTTAATTAATTAGTCAATTTCAATTGATTGAATATCTGAAATATGAAACAACTTTAAAACTCCTATTAAAGTTTTAGTTAACTATAATAACCCTGATTGTACTTGTCACGTCACTGAACGCATCCTTACCGACTTGTGTTTTTGCTCTTACAGAAAGAGGGGGTTTACATCGCAAAGCTCAACATGATCCTGGTGCAGGTGAGCATCATTTCAGGATTTTTCGTCGTCATGATTTCGTGACTGTGTATGGCTCACTGTGTTCCTGTTTGTGTGTAGATCCTGAAGCAGGAGTGGCCGAAGCACTGGCCCACGTTCATCAGTGACATCGTGGGGGCGAGTCGCACCAGTGAGAGCCTGTGTCAGAACAACATGATCATCCTGAAGCTCCTCAGCGAGGAGGTGTTTGACTTCTCCAGCGGCCAGATGACTCAGGTCAAAGCCAAACACCTGAAGGACAGGTACACATGTGACCATTACACACCGTGGCAGTAGAGCTGTAGGTGTAACAGTAATGTTTACTCATCTTTCTCTCACCTCTTGCAGTATGTGCAACGAATTTTCCCAAATATTCCAGCTCTGCCAGTTTGTCATGGTACGTACGAAGCAGAATATCACAGTAGTGACTCATCATTATTTTGATACCTTTTGATTCATTTTTAACTTGGATATCATTCTGTTTTATTTCAGGAAAATTCCCAGAATGCCCCTCTGGTCCACGCCACATTAGAGACACTCCTTCGTTTCCTGAACTGGATTCCTCTGGGCTACATATTTGAGACCAAACTCATCAGCACACTGGTGTACAAGGTAACAAGACACGAGGGGTTTCTTATGTAGCTGCTCGATAAATGTGAGATCGCAAGAATTTATCTCAGACTCTGCTGTTAAATTGTAATTTGATTGTGTGAAACGCTCACTCCTCTCACAAAGGCGCACTGTCATTGGTTCAGCTTGCCAGTGCGTAAGAAAGAGAGGAACATTGATTGGAGCGCTGGCTGTTCTCATGGGCTCTCCGCCTTAAGGCTGTGTGTCCGAGCTGGTGCTCCTACATTTGTGCTCTTTCACATGTGTTGAGTTCCAGAAAGTTTATCATTTGTGTTCCGACTTATTCCACAGTTTCTGAATGTCCCGATGTTCCGGAACGTCACTCTGAAGTGTCTGACGGAGATCGCGGGCGTCAGTGTCAGTCAGTACGAGGAGCAGTTTGTCAACCTGTTCACTCTCACCATGATGCAGCTCAAACAGGTACTAGTCTTCAAATGTTCATATTACAGGTTTTGAGGCCATATTAAAGCTGGGTTCAAGCCCTTTCCAAATCTGTTTTTATTTATTTTATCGTTTGTCTGCAACAAAAGTTATAGTTATCTGAAGTGATTATCAGAAACGGAATTTTGGCGTTCTCTTTTTTTTTTTATTGCCTTTTTTCCGTATCACATATTTTAGTAATCATCATAGATTAGGTATCATTCGAAAGCTTACGAACTCAAAATTCAACCTGTGAAAACTGTTTTGAAATTGGACGATTGAGAGGCGAGCGAGGTCTTTTAAAGTCCCCATGAACTCAAAATTGACCATACTTACTTTGTTTGCCTAAATTGATCGTTTTGTGGTGAACAATTCATACATGCAAGTCAATCCACACAAAAAGTTTTTTTGGCTTCGTAATCTTTAATCAAATTTTGAAAATGCCCCTCCCCTCTGCATTGGAGGACCTTGCCCGATGACGTAGGCTTTACGGTTTGGGTGTCTCCTTAACATCCATAACCACGCCCCTCCATCTGACAGCTGCTGTGTGTTTGCGAGGGCAGAGCGAGCATTGATTGACAGCGTGTGTAAACTTGCGTCATCCTCCATTTCAGAATGAAACACCCATTTTTCTAGATCCAATCAGGTGCTAGTTGAAAAAAAAAGCCACGCCCACTATTTTGCCTCATTTAGTATTCCGTTTCTCTCGGAAATACGTCACAACACTGGAGAAAAGTCGTTTGCAACTTCCGGTTCACGGGGACTTTAAGCGAGCCGCTTCAAACTCTGTTGTTCTCTTGTGCTCCGCATCACACCACACAATAACGCTGGATAAAAATAAATAAATAAAAACTTGCGGGCTGTTGTAGTTCACCCAGGACTGGACTTTATTCTGGTATGTGGTTTATTTTGATTGCTGAACTGTCTTTGTAGTGTTAAGAGAAGGAGAGCTAAGCGGGAGATTTGTGTTTCCCCCTCCGCTCGGCCTGCGTGTTCTTAAAGAGAAACACAGTCTTTTCAGCTGGACATAATAAATCGCTATTTTTCTGCAATAAACTAGTGAATTTTGCCATATATTCAGAGATGAAAAAAGAAGATGTTATAGAATAATAATTTAATAAAAACCCAATTTTGACAAAAAAACTGACATTCAATCTATATTTAGACTTTACTGAAAACATACCAGCACGACATCCGATGGGTTTTCCCAGAATACATCATATAAGAAATTAATAAAGTGCCGAAGTTACGACGTCACTCTGTAGGCTAAAACGCGGAAGTGAGTTAGCATTTTAGCATTACGGTTCCCTCGTTCTAAAGCCTATGGGATTTTTGAATGGGTTTTTTCTAAATCGCCTGAAATAAGGTCTGTGGTGAACAAAGCCTCTAAATATTTTCACGTTTTGATCTATGACATAGAACACACAGTTATAACCTGCTTGTGTGTGTGTTTTTTTTAAACTTTATTGTGTCTGATTATGTTTTTTAAAATCTTTATATAGGCTTCAAAATGTATAAATTTTGGATTAACTTGTAAAGATTATCTTGCTAGACAAAACGTGTAAGGGTCACAACTCTTAAACACAGATCTTATTTTTTGCGATTTTCCAAAAGTCTATGGGGAAAATGCATTGCTTTTCGATCGAGGGGACCCATGCGCCGCTAGCTTCCGAGTTGTCCTACAAAGTGATGTCATCACTTCGGCACTCTATACTTTTATTCAGCAAGGATTACTTTAAAAGACATTTATTATGTTACAAAGGATTTCTTTTTCAAATAAATGCTGTTTTCAACATTGATAATAATCAGAAATATTTCTTGAGCATCAAATCATCATATTAGAATGATTTCTGAAGGATCATGTGACACTGAATTAATGTAGTTTTTACATTGTAATAATATTCCACTATTACTGTTTTTACAGTATTTTTGGTTAAATTAATATAGCCAAATGTTTGAATGGTAGAGTATGACCATGTTACTAGATCTGGTTGGACGACCTCTTGATGATGTCAAAGGGGTCTTTGCAAAAGTGTGCAGTATGTATTATGTGCCTTGAATTACATTAATTAAGTGTATGATTATTTTGTGAACAGTGCAGTTTCTGCTTGAGTGTTACAAAGAATATAAACAAAAACTATTAACTAAACCCTCATTATTCTACTTGACAGATGCTTCCACTGAACACAAATATCCGTCTGGCGTATGCAAATGGCAAAGACGATGAGCAGAACTTCATCCAGAACCTCAGTCTGTTCCTCTGCACCTTCCTCAAAGAGCACGGACAACTGATAGAGAAGAGACTGAACCTCAGAGAGACACTCATGGAGGTACACACACACACACAGTGAAGGGTATAGATATGATGTGATGGTGACACGCACTCATGCATTGACTCCCGTGTGCTCAGGCTCTTCATTACATGCTGCTGGTGTCTGAGGTGGAGGAGACGGAGATCTTTAAGATCTGCCTGGAGTACTGGAACCATCTGGCCGCCGAGCTCTACAGAGAGAGTCCCTTCTCTACCTCCACCTCTCCAATGCTCTCAACCAGCCAACACTTTGACGTGCCGCCCCGCCGACACCTTTACCTGCCTGTGCTCTCCAAGGTCAGTCAGTCACAGTGTACAGCAAGTCCACCTCAAAATGTTGGTAGCAGGAGACAAACCGTCTGTGTTCTTGACCGGTCTCAGGTGCGTCTGCTGATGGTGAGTCGCATGGCCAAACCGGAGGAGGTTCTGGTGGTGGAGAACGATCAGGGCGAGGTGGTGAGAGAATTCATGAAGGACACAGACTCCATTAACCTCTACAAAAACATGAGAGAGACTCTGGGTAATCACGACAGGCTCATAATGCATTAAAAAAAAGTCAAGCGCTGCATATGAAATCACATACTCTCTTGAGTAGGTACTTATTTCGAATAAGTACGTACTTTGCGAGCGCTAAAAAAAGTGTGTTTTATATAGTATGAATGTGTGTAGAATGAAAGCAATCCTTTCGCCATGTTGTCATTATCATGTGATCAACCAGTGTCACTTCACTGCCATTCACAAATCCTCTCCCGTTGCCTCATGGGATAGTAAAGTGTCCATCACGTGCGCACTTCAGAAGTCATCCGGGTTCTTTTTGCCTACTCTTGTCCCGTGAATTCAGACGTGGTTTGTCTCGTACTTTTAGTAGGGAAGTGTGTGATTCCACATGCAGCTTCTGTCAACAGCACGCGGCTTGTCTTTCTGGAGAAAGCTTCATAATGATCTCTTTTTCTCGTCCAGTCTACTTGACTCATCTGGACTATGCTGATACGGAGCGGATCATGACCGAGAAGCTTCATAATCAGGTGAACGGCACCGAGTGGTCCTGGAGGAACCTGAACACGCTATGCTGGGCCATCGGCTCCATCAGCGGGGCCATGCATGAGGAGGACGAGAAGAGATTCCTCGTCACCGTCATTAAGGTGGTTAAATTCAAATCGCGTAGTGATTATGATGGGTGAATTTTTTTTGTTTTAGATTAAGACTATGAGGATATCAAAACGTGTTTGATATTTTGAGCCGATTCTAAAACTCTTATCATAGTGTATGATGGGTCCGTACTGAAACCAAAGCTGTCCTCTATCTGTCAAGGTTGCAATTAAATGCAATACAAAAACAATAACAATACAAAAGTAAGTTAACAGAACATGCGTAACAAATTAGCCTCAATATCTGACTCGTCAGCACAGATGAAACTGACTGTGGCACTCTCCTCTAACTCCATACTGACCGTGTCTACCCATCCAAATGCACTTTTCTCCTTTTCTTTTGCGAAACAGCAACTTCATGTTTTTTTAATCTGTAAAGCGTCTCCTTGCTAGAGCCAGACCGATATATCGACAGGCCGATATTATCGGCCGATATTAGGCATTTTAAAAACTATTGGTATCGGCAGTTATAATGGCAAATAAATTAATATTTCAAAAATAAAATAAAATAAAAATGGATGAAACGCACTTCAACCATGTCATGTTGGAGTTGTATAAGTTTGTCCACCAGAGGGCACTCTACACGGTCCCTGGCCTGTTGGCAACACTCGCGCAACACATTCTTGCTAACCACAAAGCTAGCTAATGCCACTATCATCAGTGGAATTTAATGAGCTTTGTTAATTAATGAGCTTTGGGTCCTCCTCTGTTCTGTTGCGACAATAAAAGAAACAAATTTCTTTTTAAAATGCATTATCATATTATTTAAATTAAAACTATACATAACTACAAATAACTAATGGTAGGGAAATCTGTTAATGTTTTGTTGTGCGTTCCTGAAAAAAATAAAATAAAAAATATCGGCCGATATATCGGATTTTAAAACCAAATTCAACCAAAATCTTGATTCAAACCACTCCCACAAGAATAGATTTGCCGGTGTCTATTTTACCTTTTTTTCAACCACACAATATCAGTCATTATTTGTGTGTAACAAATATTCATATTATCGCAGAGGTTCTGGATAAAAGTTTATAAAAACGAGATTTATTTACTTTTTGTCAGGGAAAAATCCTCCGATGATGTAAAAATCATCATTTTTGCATCATCGGAGGATTTTTTTTTTGTCCAGAGGCTAAAGACTACAGTCAGTAGTAGAGTCTGTCCCGCATGACCTCAACCCGCCCGTAGAGGGAGGATCTCACTCACAGAATGAACACATAGTGTCGGCCATCTTTTTTTGGAAGCTAAGCTAGCAGGCTCTTGTTCTCTGTCTATGTAAATGTTTGATTATAAAATCTATATTTTTCTGTCTCAGGATCTGCTGGGTCTGTGTGAACAGAAAAGAGGGAAAGACAACAAGGCCATCATCGCCTCCAACATCATGTACATCGTCGGCCAATACCCACGTTTCCTCAGGGCCCACTGGAAGTTCCTCAAGACCGTCGTCAACAAGCTCTTTGAGTTCATGCATGGTGAGGAACGCGTTGTGCTTGTCCTTTTGTCTAGTCATGCAAAAGTGCAAATTTTATCTGAAGGTTTATGTTAATTGGGAAGTCTCTCTCTGTCTTTCAGAGACCCATGATGGCGTGCAGGACATGGCCTGTGACACGTTTATCAAGATCGCTCAGAAGTGCAGGAGGCATTTTGTGCAGGTGCAGGTGGGCGAGGTGATGCCCTTCATCGACGAGATCCTCAACAACATCAACACCATCATCTGCGACCTGCAGCCGCAGCAGGTGCACACGTTCTACGAGGCCGTGGGCTACATGATCGGAGCGCAGACGGACCAGACCGTCCAGGAGCGTCTCATTGAGAAATACATGCTCCTTCCCAACCAGGTGTGGGACAGCATCATCCAGCAGGCCACCAAGGTGAGAAGCAGTGTTATTCTAGCCTCACTGAGAAACTATTATTGTGAATAGTTTGAGTGTTTATTTTATCTTTCCATACCAAAAGGGAACAGATTTTTCTTGCACTTTTAAAGGCACAATATGTAAGATTTTTGGATTAAAATACCCCAAAACCACATGATATATATATTTTGTTGACTTGTGTACTTGCATTATCTTGTTATTTTAACCAGTTTAACGGATCGCATCATTCCGTCGCCTGTCAATCAGGCCTAAAAAAAAAAAAAGTTTGGTTCCGGTTGGTTGTCAGTTGAGGTCATGGGTCGGTAGGGATTTTTTTTTTTTTTTTTTTTTTTTTTTTTCAGTGGCAGCAAGGGATGGGTAGGAAATTATTCAGGGCTCGACATTAAAGGGATAGTCAAACCTAAAAATATCAAAATTGAAACTACTGTGGAAACAAAGACACCTACATCTTGAGTTAAGCTAAAACATATCAAAAATTAATTTCAAAGTGAACTATCCCCTTAAGCATTTTCACGTGCTTGTCCTCCGGACAAGTAAGTAAATCTGTCAATCACTTGTCCGAGTAAAAAAGTTGCTTGTCCGGATTTTTAAAATTTATTTATTTTTTATTCTGAAGCAATATTCTCATCAGTGTTCAATCAGCTTTGATATTTTAAAAGGCAAATTGTAATATCTGCACCTTTAAGGGCATCCCCTCCACCAATATTATTAAATGCCCTATAGTGTCTTTTTATTCTAAAAAATAATTGAATTTATTGATCAAATTTAGGAATTTAAAATGAAAGATGAAGCATACTGTTACCCTAGGTAGGGCTGATGAAATTAAATCATTTACACTGAAAAATTACAATTTCATTAAATAATGTTATGAAATTGATTTAAATGTGCAAATAAGAAATATTGGAAAGAATTATACTAGGCTACTTATAAACATAACACTAAACTGCCAATAGGTGGCGGCAGGCGGCCGTATAAATGAGTGAGTTATTGATTCATTAATTCAAACGATTCGTTCAAACGGTTGATTCATTCAAGATTGAGACGGATGTTGATGTTTATGAATGGGTCATTGAATCCTTGACTCAACCGATTCGTTCAAAATGCTGAATCATTCAGTAATGAAAACAGGATGAGTTCCTGTGAGATGCGTCGTGGTTCTGCTGTGACTTTTCTTTGGAACTATTTTCGCTGCTGAAATGGAACAAAAACACCCAATATTGCTTATAAACAGTAAGTGACTTATAATCTTAACTGTTTATTGAACTGTTGTAGGAAATCAATGTCACTTTTTCAATCGTGATGGTATTCAGGAAAAATAATTGAGGCTGCTTAGTGCTTAACATGTTAAAATATAAAAACTCCACATTTAGATTTTTTATAGGCAGAATATGTTGTTAACTGTGTGTGTGTGCTCCGCTCATGTGTGTAGATTTCTCTGCGCGAGCGTCAACAGCGCAACCTTACCATCAGTAATACAATAGCTGCTGCCTGCTACATTTATTATCCACAATCGATCGCAACTTGCAATAAATGTAATAAAATAAGAATCATTCTCTCGGTTTAGTGATTCCCTAGTTATTTTTTTTGTTTGTTATTGATGTTCTAATCAGGCTACTTGTCCGTTGGGGCAAAATTCTCTTTTTACTTTCCATTTGTCCCGGAAAAGCGGACAAGTTAGACGGGCTCTAGAGATACGAACCGCGGCAGGTTAGAGTGTTTTGGATTGCATAAAATAATGAAAGAAACGAACAAATACATGGCGAAAGAAGTGCTAGACAGCAGAAGATGGGATTGGGATCATGATTGGATCATGATAGGATGATTTTTTAATAAAACTAGGCGGATGGAGGTATTAGTATGCGGTGTGTGCATGCCTATGAATGCATGTATTTGTATGTGTGCGAATATGAATAAAAATATCCTAAATTACAAAAAAAGACGTGTATAATATGTATTATAGTTCAGTTTGACGAACGATATCTGCCTCGTTTGTTAATGACAAGATGCATCTTACATCGCGTGCTATAAAAAGACGGAGCTGTACAAAAACGTAAATTAATAGTTCGCCTCAGAGTTTTTTATTTGTGTATTTATTTAATTTTTATTATTTCTTCCCCAAGCTCATAAAATAATTTTGGGTCGCACATAAATTGACAGGGTCGGTCGGAAACCGGAAACAAACAATTTTTTTTTTTACGCCCCATGTCATATTCTCGCTACCCTCGGTTTCAGTTTTTTCAGCAGAAACCATGTAAACTCGAAAGATGCTTTAACCCTTTAGGCGCCAGAGGTTTTTTCCTAAAACGTTTGATTTTGACATCTTAATTTCAAAAGCCTATATCTTAAAAGTGAAAAAAGACAGAGACTTTCTGTAAATTAGAGAAATATTAAAGATGACCCAAAGTTTATGTAGGGATTACATTTTTTCATCTGATTTGCATATGACGTCATATCGTGGCAGCAATCTTTAGAATTTTCATGAAGTCACGTTTAAAAGATAAAATGCAGCACTTCTTTCCCCCCAAAATGTCCATCACCTTCCGTATGCTATACTGCACAATACTGAATGCTCAGGTATATAGTAAGTAGTAAACAAACTATGTAAATCATTACTAATAAATGGTAGAACACACCGTATGCATGTAGTGGTTGGCCTTTTGCTGTAGAGATTTTCGATTTACACTCTGATTTCCATGAATGGGGCATATATTTTTCATATATGTAGACAAGTAGACAAGACCTGTTTAGTTCAAAAGATCACAAGGCACATTTCATGAGTGAGATGGTGTGAGCGCGGCCAGATCTGCCTCGCGCACCCGTCGAGTATGCACATTGTCATTGCGACTCCCCACCCTGCCTTCACGTTGCCCCCTAACTGTACTATGAATACTTCGACATCGTCTATCATACCCAGTGATAATAGACAAAGTCTCCACCACAATACTGTCGCCGCGATTGCGGAAATGGCTCACTCTCACAATAGCTCCGCTTTTTTATTCAATGCGCTCTAACTCAAACATTTTTTATAGAAACATGACTTTTTTTGAGTCAGGTATGAAGTATGTCTGCCATCAAGTTGAGGGGATGTCGAACGAAATTTGACAACGTTTTATTCAGTGCCGCATCTTGTCGCGTAAACTCGACTGTGGCACATAGTGGGTTAATATATTATGCTTTTTATTAGACTAGTTAGTCTAGTTATCTGTTTGGACCTTTTTATCGACAGAAAATGAATCATCGTTATTTAGCTCAACACAGTTAGTCTTAATGTTTGAATCTGTTGTTTCCTTGATTTTACTGCATTGACCATGCCTCGGACAAAACTATTTTGTCAAGAGGCTAACATAGCAAAATCAGAAACACCTTTGTTTGTAGCGACAATAATAAAGCATTTTATCTACCAAAAAAAAATAATTAAAGAGTGGCACTAGCGTCCGTCTAAGGCTTTTAGGCAATAATAATAATAGAGCAATGTAAAAATGTCCAAGGCTCACTCCACAATAACATTAGGAGAACTTTCCAGTGGGATTGCTTTCCATTGACTGTGGAGGTGAAGACAACAATTCCCATGATTCCACGCTCAATCACTGCATCATCAAGCTACACATTAATTGTTTTGAAAAAAGAAAACAAGCTCTGGCAACTAAACTTACATACTGCGCCTTTAAGGGTTTATGCTTCAGTGTTGAGATTGAAACTCAAAGCACATGATGTCTCTCTTCAATCAGAACGTGGACATCCTGAAGGACCCGGAGACGGTGCGTCAGCTAGGCAGCATCTTGAAGACCAACGTGAGGGCTTGTAAAGCCGTGGGTCACCCATTCGTCTTGCAGCTGGGTCGCATTTACCTGGACATGCTCAACGTCTACAAGTGTCTGAGCGAGAACATCTCTTCTGCCATCCAGAGCAACGGTGAGCCAAGCACACCTGGCATGGAGCACATGACTCACGTAATTCTTACCCGAAATAAATGCAACGTTTATATGGTTGATTTAGTGCAACCAACATTACCACACACACCAACAGAACGGCGCCAAACCTCCGGCCCAACACGCCGTATTGAATAGTGTAGAAATCCCGGAAATAACACGCTAACAGCTCACATTTAATTCTCTGCAGGTGAGATGGTGACGAAGCAGCCTCTGATCCGCAGCATGCGGACCGTGAAGAGAGAGACTCTGAAGCTCATCTCAGGATGGGTCAGCCGCTCCAACGACCCACAGATGGTTCGTTCTGCTGATCCTGGATCAGTCTGCACTCATGCCACAATAATAAGTCGGGTTTGACAGCAGTACAAAGCATTGTTGTTGTCTCTTTAGGTTGGAGAGAACTTCGTTCCACCTTTGCTGGAGGCGGTTCTCATCGACTACCAAAGGAACGTCCCGGCCGCTCGAGAACCAGAGGTGCTCAGCACTATGGCCACCATCGTTAACAAGCTTGGCGGACACATAACAGGAGAGATCCCGAAGATATTCGACGCTGTGTTTGAGTGCACTCTTGACATGATCAACAAGGTTAGTCCACTTCTTTTGTTTAACATTTTGATTTTTCAAGTCTGATAGTGTGAATATCAGGGCTGGGACAATTAATCGGTGAATCGAGAAATGATTCTGAGATTTTCCGAATGCATCGATTTTTCTCTCGAATCGATACTGAGATTAGTTTTTGACTGCATACGTGCTCTAGAAATATCTATACAATAATCATTCATAAAGTTCAAAAAGGTTGAAGCGAATTACAAGGGTTATATTAATCTCATTAATCTCGTCACATTACAGTACATTCTGAGACTCAGCCGAAAGCACGAGCGAACAGCATTTGAGCATGCGGCTAAAAACTAGCCTAGAACGCTATGTGGTGTTGAAAACTAAGCTCAGAATCTATTCGAGAGAGAATGGCAGTGTATTCAGAAAATATTGGTGTATCCAGCATTAGTGAATACACTCACCAATTAATGTAGGGCTGATTCACTGTAATAGAACCAAAATTGCAATAACTGCACTTGACAAATCGCAAAGGCTGTGATTTTGTTACATAAATATATGTCCTGCACAGTGTTTTACACTCGAGCAGCTCATGATCCGCCAGTGTTTTCAGTGTATCAGAGTGGCACGATTCACTTAACCCAACTCCGTCTGGTTGCTAACGTGCATTTGGGAACCCAACGTGCACAAACCCTCTTCTCAAACTTGTCATGAGAAAAAAATTTACTCGCCCTATTGTCGCTGCAAACCTCTTCTGCTGAACACAAGAGATGTTTTGAAGAATATGGGTAACCAAACAGTTGATGGACTGCTTGACTGAATAACGATACTTTAATGATCGTTGTTTCTCCATCTCAGAACTTTGAGGAGTTTCCCGAGCACAGGACGCATTTCTTCTACCTGCTCCAAGCCGTCAACTCCCAGTGTTTCCCAGCATTCCTGTCCATCCCTCCGGCACAGTTCAAACTGGTTCTGGACTCCATCATCTGGGCCTTCAAACACACCATGAGGAATGTGGCCGACACAGGTGGGTGGACGACTAGAGTTAGGGCTACAGTTGAATTTAGCTTTAAAGGAGTTGTTCACTTTTCAAAAAACTTTTGCTGATAATGTACTCACCCCCATGTCATCCAAGATGTCCATGTCTTTCTTTCTTCAGTCGAAAAGAAATTAAGGTTTTTGATAAAAACATTCCAGGATTTTCTCCATAAATGTACTTCAGTGGGAACCAAACGGTTCAAGGTCCAAAAGACAGTTTCAGTGCAGCTTTAAACGACACCAGACGATGAATAATGGTCTGATGAATAATGAGCGATCGTTTCGCTTGATAAGACCCTTATTCATCGTCTGGAATTGTTTAAAGCCCTTTGAAGCTGCACTGAAACTCTCATTTGGACCTTGAACCGTTTGGTTCCCATTGAAGTCCATTATATGGAGAAAATCCTGGAATGTTTTCATCAAAAACCTTAATTTCTTTTCGACTGAAGAAAGAAAGACGTGGACATCTTGGATGACATGGGGGTGAGTAAATTATCAGCAAAAGTTTTTTTTAAAGTGAACTACTCCTTTAAGCTCATTTATATAGTTGAGCTTGGAACAAATATACCCACTCTACACTACTCTGTGTGAATGCAAAAGGCTTCTAGCTTCACTTGATTTTACAAATCATGGTATTCATAAATGTTTCTAAATGCATTTGGTGATATGTGCCCTGGATTTGTGTGGTTGCTCGGTACGTTTCTGACATCAGGTTTACTCGCGTCACCTGCAACATAAATTAAAATGGCGGCTGTGTGTGTGTTTGTGTGTCTCCAGGGCTTCAGGTCCTGTTCACGATGCTGCAGAACATCGCACAGGAGGAGGGAGCAGCTCAAAGCTTCTATCAAACATACTTCTGTGACATCCTGCAGCACATCTTCTCCGTTGTCACGGACACTTCTCATACGGCTGGTCAGTTGCTAGGCAAAGAGATAGTGGCATGTTTACAGTGTAACTAATGGAACTGTTATTTTGCACAAAAAGGCTTCACATCTCAAACACAATCGGCTCGTTTTCACTGAAAATTAAAAGGGGGGAAAAATTGAGCAAAATATAAAGGGAAAAAGTGCCAGTAATTTTTTAGTTATCATTATAATTGCACATATTTTGCTCCCAAATTCTCATTACCGTAATGCAAGAAAAGTTTATATAACATTTAAAGCAAGTTTTACTGCCTTTTATTTATGCTAATTTTAATTAAACCCTAAACTTTGTACTGCAGTAATGATAATTATTGATTAATTCAGTGTGTGTGTGTGTGTGTGTGTGTGTGTGTGTATTTGATGACTGATATGTGTGGTTTAACTAATGGAACTGATATTTTGCACGAAAGGCTTCACATCTGGCAAACACAATCAGCTAATTTTCACTAAAAATTAAGCAAAATAAAAAGGGAAAAGTTTTTTTTTTTTTGCCAATAATTTTTTTACAATTATCATTATAATTGCACATATTTTGCTCCCAAATTCTCATTACCGTAATGCAAAAAAAGAGAAAAGTTTATATAACATTTAAAGCAAGTTTTACTGCCTTTTATTTATGCTAATTTAAATTAAACCCTAAACGTTGTACTGCAGTAATGATAATTATTGATTAATTCAGTGTGTGTGTGTTTGATGACTGATATGTGTGGTTTAACTAATGGAACTGATATTTTGCTCGAAAGGCTTCACATCTCGCAAACACTGGCGAAAACACAATCAGCTAATTTTCACTAAAAATTAAGCAAAATAAAAAGGGAAAAGTTTTTTTTTTGCCAATAATTTTTTTTAACAATTACCATTATAATTGCACGTATTTTGCTCCCAAATTCTCATTACCGTAATGCAAGAAAAAGGGAAAAGTTTATATAACATTTAAAGCAAGTTTTACTGCCTTTTATTTATGCTAATTTAAATTAAACCCTAAAAACATTGTACTTCAGTAATCGATTCATTCAGTGTGTGTGTGTATTTGATGACTGATCTGTGTGGTTTGTGACGGGCAGGTCTGACGATGCACGCCTCCATCCTCGCCTACATGTTCAACCTGGTGGAAGAGGGTAAAATCAGCGTAGCTCTGAACGCAGGCAACGCGGGCAACAATCAAGGCTACGTGCAGGAGTATGTGGCCAACCTGCTGAAGACGGCCTTCCCACACCTGCAAGAGTAAGAAGAGCCACTACATTTTGTGTGTGTGTGTGTGTGTGTGTCTTCAGAATGTGTTCCTGTCATGTGTTAATCTCCATGGTGTTTTTCAGCGCCCAGGTGAAGGTGTTTGTCACGGGTCTGTTCAGCTTGAATCAGGACATTCCTGCCTTTAAAGAGCACCTCAGGGACTTCCTGGTCCAGATCAAGGTACGTCACTTCCTTCCTGCTTGGTCCCTTTTCTCTAGTTTTGGACCAAGGCTGCGTTCCGCTCCCAATTTGTATGCCCTTCACTCACATACTTCCCTCGTTCACTCAGATGTGAACTTAAGTATTACGCGGTTAAATCTCAATGCAATTCAGTTAACCGCAATTTGCTGAAAGTTGAAGTGTACGTCGGAGTAGACTCACTCCCTCGGTCAGAGTCGAGCGGTCGAGGGTCTGTCCTTATGAACTTCCCTCGTCCACTTCACGAAGTGGCGGCAGGGATTCCCCCGAGGGGAAGTTTGCGAGTGTGTGTCTGAAAGTGGAGTGGACACACACACATTCTCTTACTCAAATTACACTCTCTCTCAATCACTCACCATACACACACACTCACTCACTCTGTCTTGTGTTTGCAGGAGTTCGCAGGCGAGGACTCCACAGATCTGTTTCTGGAGGAGAGGGAAGCGGCTCTGCGTCAGGCTCAGGAGGAGAAACACAAGCTCCAGATGTCTGTCCCAGGAATCCTCAATCCTCACGAGCTCCCGGAGGAAATGTGTGAATGAGATCCTGTGCAGTTTCACACTCGGTCCTGGGCACCTCGAGCCCTTCTGTCAAAAGTGTGCGTGTGTATAGAGAGGTGGCAGTCAAATGAGGACAAATAGGAAAAAGAATCCAGATGTTGGTGGTTTGCCAACCCAATCCATGCCAATATGTATATTAAATCCATGTTCGTTATTAGTTCGCCCAAAAATCCTTGGTTTTACATAACAGAACATTTTATATAAAGGAAACTGTTGCTGTCTATCTCCTGTATCAATTCATCGATTTATTCTGTTCGGCATGTTTGCTTTCTTATTTCGAAGCACATGACTAATCATTTTAATGTTTTCTCAGCCTCATCTATTTGTGAATATGTAATATACAGTATGACAGGCCGATGAAGACGGACGGTTACTGTGCAGGAAGTGAGGTTTGCTCACAGGGACGTGTCGTTGTGGCTTGTGTACCACAGCAAGTGAATGTGACGGTTTAGGATCAGCCCCGATGCTGTTTCTAAGTTCTTTATTGGGGGGGGGAGGTGGGGGTTTGAGTGTGTTTATATATACATATATATATTTTCCATTTGATTGCAATGTATGGGAAAGACTGAAGTCTTTTTCGTGCTACAGACTCGAGGAGTGTTTTTTTTGTTTGTTTGTTTTTTTGCATAGGGATGTCATAATGGAAGGGGTTGTTCATATCATCCTATTTGTAAAGCTGTGCATTAGTATTATGGAAACATAAAGTTGGTTATTTTTACAAAGCATAGTGTGTGTGTATGTTTCATTTAGCTCGTAGGACCGTATTACTGCTTTATTGGAGCATCTTCAATACTGATATTAGGATCAAGCTGTTTTGTGGAAAACAAAATGCTTATGATTTATCAAACATCTATGTATTTGGTGTAATGTACAATGCAGTTTATGGAAGAGTTTGTCCCTAAAAAAGCTTTTTAAAAACATGCAAAAGCTTTTTTCAGTGTTTTTAAATGGCGTATCACTCACCAAGGCTGCTGTTGTTTGATCAAAATAACAGTAAAAACGAAGAAATCGAAATATTACAATCTAAAATAACTTGTAACATTTTAAAGTTAAATATTGCTGTGAACAAAGCTGAATTTGCGGCATCATTACTCCAGTCTTCAGTGTCCCATGATGATTTGATTTGAAGAAACGTTTGCTATTATTGTCAATGTTGAAAACAGCTGCCTAATATTTTTAGAGAAACTCATACTTTTTACAGAAATCTTTGATGAAGGTAACGTTAAGAAAGAACAGAATTTATTTTAAATAAATATTTTGTTACATTATACATATCTTTAATCGCACTTTTGATCAATTTAATGTGTCAATGCTGAGTTATTATTTTATTTATTTTTTAGTAAAAAACGATATTACCTAATTTGCACTGCAAGGGAATGAAGATGAATAATCTACTATGACCCATAACTGTTATACAATCAATTAATTACACATTACACAAAAATTGGTACTGTGTACTTAGTAGATATATCAAAATTAAAACGTCACATGTACACGTGCTCGACTGCGTTTCTCGCGAGATTTCTACGACCGGAACCAGGCGGAGCTTACGAAAACACCCGATGTGTAACAACGGTCGCCCCTCCCTTTCTCTTTGCCAGTTTTCCGAAAAAGGCCGAACGAGCTGCGAGATGACTCGGCGGAAACCGACGACGTCTCTCCCAACGTCATCCGCTAGCCTCCGAACGACCGCGAACACTGCCGGAAACACCCGAACACCTCCGAGGTGGCCGGCGGAAACAACCGAAGTGTAACTCCCGTCCCTGCTGTTCATCATGGCTGCCGTATGTGCTAGTCTGCACAGTAACGCTCTGCTCGGAGACTGACTCTCCGCTCCTTTAGTGCCTCACATTTACTGTCTTCACCCTGGACATTTCGGCAAATAATCCCGCTTGCATGAGCCCAAACCTCCCTGGTTGTGTTGTCTCAAAATAACGAGCATTCATCAAGCATTTCGTCGGGCCTTAAACACCCCCTTAAAAAGACAGAGAAAAACAGGCAACATTTTATTTCTCCAATGGTCTGAATACACTTTCCGCCTTTATGAACCATGTGTGAGAACTGCGCCGAGCTGCTGGAGGTGCTCAATGAGAGTAAGTCACCTGCATTTTTATTTTTTTGTGAGTGTGTGTTTGTTGTGTTTTTGTAGTTGTTTGCAGCAAGTTGTTAGCATGACTGTTCGAGCATGCGTCTCACTGCCTCACATCAGTGCAGATTTTCACGTTTAATGTTGAATCTTTATCACGCTTGTCAACATGTGCATTTATAAGAGCCCTCAAGCACCATTTGGCTGTCATTATTTGGGTTTTGTTTGATTTTGAGATCTGTTTTATTAACGCAATGCTACCAGAACCTGTTAGCCTCTCATCATTTCAGCATTAAATCGCCAAATCCAGATTAGCAACGAAATCTGTTGTTTATTTTACCCGGAATCACCAGAAAACACTGACGTGTGCGTTGAACATCGGTTTGTTTTCATATGTTTGGAGGCTGATGGGAAGTTGAACTGACATTAGCATTAGCATTAGCAGAAGTGTTTTTGACATTGTCATCCTTTAAAATGCACACAGATCAACATCTGATCACCCCAAACAACCCCGATCGCACTGTAATTCCGCTCGACCGAGTGTTTTATGATGGATGAGGTGATCTGACAGTCGTGATGAGTGTGTTTTTGCAGTCTTTGGCCCGATGATGATGGCTGCCGGACAGAATTTGTGTTTGTGGGCTTTGTTGGATGGAGTGGAGAGAGTGTGTGATGTGTGGATCAATGTGCTTTCTTTGCTTCAGTACTGATGTCTTGGTGTGTGAAAACAGTGACTGATGATATAGCTGATGTGCAGGGATGAGAATACCATATTAAAGTATACTTAACGTATTGGTATGCCATCTTTAATCGTTAAGTGCTGAAAAAACATGGTCTGTTTGTGTAGTTATGATATCAGATGCTGCTTCTGGACAAAACACAGTGCTACTGCTAGATTACCACAGTATTAGCATGATAATACAGTGAAATTAGGCCAAAGTTATGCTGTCAGATGGCATATATGCTGATATATACCATGGTACTGATTGATTTCCACTTTAATTTAGCCAATAGTACTCCAAAGAATACAGTAAAAATTCACATGATGGTGTAAAAAAGTGCTATTACTGTTGCCATGTAATAAATAAGTGTTCAAAAACATGGTATTACAATGAGACCGTATAACCAAAAGGCACAATCCATGTAGTAACATACATGTCCAGAGTCATTAGCATGGTGTTTTTGGTGCTGTTTTGAGACTTATAAGTGAGTTTGCTTTATTAATTCTATCAAATTGAATTTTTGGCCGTCATCCCTCACTGAAGTGTCAGATATTTGCAGCAAAGCCTGAAAGTGTGTCTTTTCTTTTCGGATCATGGATGTCAGGGTTTTTTCTCAAACAACGAGGATGCGTTTTTCAGTCATACACACTTCCGTCCTATAGGGACAGCCGGTTGCTGTCCTAAATGTTGTGGCGTGGTCATGTGATCTGTTTAATGTTGGTTTCCAGCCGTTTGGTGTTCTTGTTTTTGACGGAGGGTAATGAAGTCTAAACGTGTGAATGATTTGATGGTGTGTTTTGTGAGTTCTCGTGAGTGTGTGTGTTTGGCCTTCAGGCATGTCTCGTGTCGTGGTGAGTGGCGGCCCCGTATGCGCATGTGCAGCCTGACATTTGACCTCTCGGACGAGGTGCTGTGTGTAGATAGACAACAGAAACACACCCTTCATTTGTGCGGGTGTTAATCTGGCAGTCTGTTCAGGAGAGATGTTTTCCAGCTTAATGCAGTCTTAAGTGTGTCTGTCTGTGCGTCTGTGTGTGTGTGTGTGTTTGTCTCTCTGTGTGTGTGTCTGTGTGTGTTCAGGAGGGATGTTTTACAGCTTAATGCAGTCTTAAGCGTGTTTGTGTGTTTTTGTCTGTCTATGCGTCTCTCTCTCTCTGTGTGTGTGTGTGTGTGTTTGTCTGTGTGTATGTCTGTGTGTGTTCAGGAAAGATGTTTTACAGTTTAATGCAGTCTTAAGTGTGTGTGTGTGTGTGTGTGTGTGTGTTTGTGTTTGTCTGTGCCTGTGTGTGTGTGTGTGTGTGTGTTCAGAAGAGATGTTTTCCAGCTTAATGCAGTCGTAAGTGTGTGTGTTTGTGTGTGTGTGTGTGTCTGTCTGTCTGTGTGTGTTTGTGTGTGTGTGTTTGTCTGTCTTTCTGTGCATTTGTCTGTGTGTCTGTCTTTGTGTGTGTGCGAGTGTCTCTCTTCCTTTGTGTATTTTTATGTGTGTTTGTCTCTCTTCCTCTCAGTGTGTGTGTGTACTATGTGTATGTCTGTTCCTCTGTGTGTTTGTGTGAGTGTGACTCTCTTCCTCTGTGTGTGTGTGTGTGTGTGTGTGTGTGCGTGTCCTGTCTGTGTGTGTGTATGTTTGTGCGTGTGTGTGTGTGTGTGCGTACACTCCCTGTATTTGTCAGCAGACATCTGTTTATGCACACTCTGTAATTTGACATTTTCTGAAGGGTCAGATGTAGGGTTGGGTATCGTTTGAATTTGAACGATTCTGATTCCGATTCCGATTCCTTGTTTCGATTCCAGTTCCTAACGATTCTCGATTCCGATTCTTTTAAGAGGCAGGGTCAAAAAAAGTTTAGCTAACCTTGCTAACCAACGGCCTTTCTGAAGGAAACAATCCTTCTGTAAAAATACTCCTTTTGTCACAAATTTTGCATTTTGCCGAGATTTCGTTATTTTTAGAAAAGTGAAGCCACACTTTGGATCACCGACGTAAGCTACTCATGTTCGACTCGCGTGGTTATGCCAACACTTCCGGTAGACGCTTCTTCATTGGTGGTGTTCAGCGGTTTCTTCTTCAGCTCGGCGGACTGTGAATATCGAAACTAGGAATCGAAATTTTTACTTTTGAACGATTCCGGGAAAAACGAAAAGTTAGTCTCGGTTCCAATCGATACTCGATTCTCGATACCCAACCCTAGTCAGATGCCGTCAGACGGTCAGTCTCGGTCACTAAACCAGTTTTGCCAGACATCATAAAAACTCATGAATCGCATCGCATTTTAACTCTGTGTTTTAAAAGAACAGCTCTTGTCCTTCGGTACGGAGCAGTTCTCCGTTGACGCTCCAAACCTGTAAGACCTTGATTTAAGACGATTTAAACTGTTCACACTGACCCTTCAATGTTCAAAGAGGTCGAAAAATGCTCTATAAATTTAGCCAAACGTCGTGTGCGCTTTGTTCGAAGTCTTCTGAAGTCACGTGAGGATTTGTGGGAGGAACAGACCAAATTTAAGGAGTCATTTCCTGAAAATCTTCCTCTCTATCCAAGCTCTTGTTTTGCATATTCAAACTTGCTTCATTTCAATTGGTCACAAGAAAACGCCAGTTAAATCCAATCGTTTTCTCTCATAACTTGTTTTTGTAATCCAGCACACACTTTATGCTGCATTTTCTGGATCCGTATGGAAAAGAGCAGCATGAACATTCTTCGAAATGTTTTCATTATTTTCCACAGATCATTAATTTTTGAGTGAATTATTCTTATGAGTCAGTAAGGGTTGGGGGTTTTTTCTCCTGAAAAGCACCTAATAATCTAATTCATTCATTCAGTCTGTGTGTGTGTGTGTGTGTGTGTGTGTGTGCTGTTCCTTTTTTATTTCTTTTTTTCTGTGCTTTTGTGGTTTTTAGCTTTCAGAATAACGGCTTTGATAACGGATCCTCATATCAAACTGTTTCTCAGCCGACATCAACACAATGCCCTGAATTGTTACTCTAGAAAAAAAGACAGGAAAGCCGTTTAATAGAAAGAAAGAAAGAAAGAATGAAATAAAATCTCATGTAGGTCAGGGCTAACCAGCTGCTTGAGTGAACTTTACTACCCCAAGGTAGCATTCCCAAGTCCAGCAACTCCCTTGTTGCCGTGGAAACCAATAATTGTGCTGTGTGTGTGTGTCTATGGGACAAGGCACTTAAATGGATGTTAAGGTAATGCAAATGAGAATGTCATGTGATCGTCTCTGTACTGTAAAAATTGTTAAAAATACACTAGCTTGATTTTAAGTTTTAAACAGTAAAAATAAATGTAAATGTACTGTTTTTTTACGTTTATAATTACTGACAGCCATCTTAAAAACACATGTGGTAGAGAAAGAAAGCCAGTTCATCACGGGTATCAGAAGTAAACGCTAATATATCAAAGGTGCACACAAACACAACGAACACCATAATGGTGACTACAGTAATAATATGCTGTAATCATTCATTAGATGCAGCTTGAAACATCGTTATTTCAACCAAAAACCATCAAACGTCAGACGTAATCGAGTTAATTTACATTTTTTTCACTTTATATTATTTGTAATGATCTTTTCACTTCCAAAAACTGTACATTTAACAGTGTTGTACTGTAAAATCACGTGAAATCAACGATAGTTTTCAACTTACCGTTAACCAGTTACAGTCTTTTACCTTTCAAAGTATGACTTTTTTTTTTCTTCATACATAGTTTATATATATTCTTTCTTTTTGTATTGTATCATTAATGCTCTTAATGACTTTTTTTTGTATTCTGTGTAAGTTGTGTTTTAGTTTTTGTGCTTGTGTTTGTTGTGCGTCTCTAACACTGATCTGCTCTCAGACACTCCCAGGACCCTGTAGCCACTTCATTAACGGTTTTCTTCTCTCTCTCTCTGTGTGTGTGTGTGTGTCAGTCTCGGATGCAGACAGCTCAGACGGCCTGCAGCTGAAGAAGGAGCATGCCTTAAGAGTCTTCGCTTACATCAGCACATGGACACAGAGGTTAGCTCTCCTCAAACATGCTCTTCCTTCACTCGCTCATTCATTTCTTTTACACTTTATTTAGTCAATATTTTTACACAAACTTACCTATTGCATTCAAGATTTTCTTTTGGAAAAATGTAAAAAACAAACATATTGTATTATTTTCTTACTTTCTCACACATTCTTTCATTCATTCAATCAATAAATCATTCCCACTGTTATTCACTGATTCATTCATTCATTCAATCACTGTCTTAATTTATTAATTAATTCACTCAATCAATCATTCCCACATTCACTGATTCACTCAGTGAGTGAATGCGAACGAATCAATGAGCGACTTGGTGAGTTAATCGGTGAGTGAATATGAACAAATCAATGAGCGATTCAGTGAGTGAGTCAATGCGAACGAATCAATGAGCGACTTAGTGAGTGAATGCGAACGAATCAATGAGTGAATCGGTGAGTGAATGCGAACGAATCAATGAGTGACTTAGTGAGTTAATCGGTGAGTGAATATGAACAAATCAATGAGGGATTCAGTGAGTGAATCAGTGAGTCAATGCAAACAAATCAATTAGTGACTTAATGAGTTAATGCGAACGAATCAATGAGTGAATCGGTGAGTGAATACGAACAAATCAATGGGCGATTCAGTGAGTGAATCGGTGAGTCAATGCGAATGAATCAATGAGCGACTTAGTGAGTGAATGCGAACAAATCAATGAGTGAATCGGTGAGTGAATGCAAACGAACCAATGAATGAATCATCGTTTATTCATTCACATTCACTCACCGATTCCCATTCGGGACAGGACCTTTTTGTGCTGAATTTGGGAGGAATCTGTGTAACACGTGTGTTGGTAGCTGTTATATTAGCCAAAATGTTTTTGAAGGTGGAACTATAAAACGATGACGGCTGGTTCTCTCTGTGTTGGTTTGCAGGCAGTGTCTGTGCTGTTTTAAAGAATACAAGCACCTCGAGGTGTTCAGCCAACTGGTTTATGCCCTCATTAACTTGGTCATCGCCCAGGTAACCAACCTTAGGGACCGCCTACGCAGTGGCCATGGCAACAGTAGGACTGAGGGGGTGGAGCCTGAATGGGGCTCCGCCCAGCCACAGCCGTCGCCCAATGAGGACGAGCCTCTGAATGTGGAACGGGACTCTGCTGATGAGGACGGTCCGGGGGAGGATGGTGATCAGCACAAGAACCAAAAGCAGGGGGTCAAACCGGACCCTCAGCCCAGGCTCGGCGATCCCGCGGCGGGCGAGAGCGGCAACGAGAGCGGCCTGGACCTGTTTGCGTCCTGGAGCACAGAAGACCAGGAGAAACTGCTGCTGTGTGCTGCCAAGATCTTCCAGATCCAGTTCCCGCTGTACACGGCCTACAAACACAACACACACCCCACTATAGAGGTAATACATACTCGTGTGTGTGTGTGTGTGTGTGTGTATATACAACGCTCTGTGTTTCAGAAGTGTTTTCCCGAGGCATTTAAAGTCTGCATTAACCGGAATATTAACCCTTGTGCTGCATTAGATTTTTAACACCGTTGAGTGCATTAAGGACCAAAAATGGCCACATATTAAATATTGCCTAAAATATTATATATTATTATTATTTTCCACTTTTACCAAGTTAAATCTTTTAACCAGCATCAGTCCTCATCATAACTACCAAAAATGTATTCAATTTCAGGATTTTAACCCTTTAATTACCAGTTTTGTTTGCGAAACCATCGATTTGTATAAGAGGAAAAAACACAAAAATTCAATTATTTTCAATAAACTAAATGCAAAGAGAAAACTTTAGATTTGGATTATCACATGTCCCACTTTGCAAAAAATCCCACTTAGCGCGTTAGAGACCAAAAATGGCCACCTATTAAACATTGCCTATTGCCTAAAATAAGGTGCATTTCCACCCATAGGGAATAAATATGTAGTGACGTCATCTGGTGGAATACACTATATAATGCAAATATAATGCTTTTGCTTCAAAATGAAAGGATGTTTGTGCAAAAATCATGTTTCATGTATTACTGACAGCCTCAGATTTAAACAACGTTTTAATGGGTTTCAATGGGCCATTTTTGGTCTTTATGGTGCTGAGTGTTACTATTTGATCTACACAGTGTGTGTTATACATATTTTGCAAAATGGGATCACATTTTTTACATGTATCCAAAAAGTCACAATTTTGCCAAATTTCATACCATTTGCATTAAAACAGCCAAAATGGTCAAAGAAATTAAACTGCAAACGACCAAAAATGTCCCTAATGCAGCATAAGGGTTAAATGAGAAAAATAAGGGGCGTGGCTTGTTTTTTTCCTCTGGGAATTGATTGGATAGAAGAAAACAGGCGTTCCATTTGCTGTCAGAGATAACGAATAAATTAGAGATTGCGAATATTAGGTACCACTGGAAAAATATGCCATCACTAATCCCAAAATAGATATTTTTTGTGCTTTTTTATGAGATAAATTTGTCATGGATTTATTTTTTCAGGTTTTTGTGCGGCTGGGCCGGGTGTACATGACACACAGTCAGTGTAATTGAATATTTGAAGGATTAAATACACACCATGTGCATGTTTCTGATCAAGTTCCCAAATTATATCTTTATTCTGATTGAAAACAAACTGTGTGTTTCCTAAATTCATCATTGTTGTCAGTACCAAGTACGTGTGCTCATTTCCAGTTTATCAGAAAAAAAAATGCACTATGGAGGTTTTTAATGACGTTTTTGAGGTAAAACACAAGCATTATGCACTTTATATAGCACTTTATAGTCCTCCAGTTAGTACTTTGTAATTCCTGGAGGATTTGGGTGAACTGAATAACCTCAACACACAATAAAAACTGTGTTCTGTGGTTTTTGTAGTCGCTCACTACTGGTTTTATGTGGATATCTCTCTTTTTTTAATATCCATTTGTTGGTTTTGCCCTCAGGATATTTCGGCGCAAGAGAGCAATATCCTTGGCTCCTTCTGTGATATGAACGTAAGTCTCTCTCTCTCTCTCACACCCACACACACTCTCTCATGATGATGGGCTTGATTGCACCGTTTAGAGATGATTTATGAGCTCGGTAGATGCTGAGTGGACGCTGCAGGACTGGACTCACCGACACTGACTTTGAGACGACTAGGTGTGGCTTGTGTGTGAAAGTACGGGATGTTCTTGGTTTAGACGTTTCTTGGCGGGATTCATCCGCTCCCATAAACCATAACAGCTTTTAGTGATTAAAGTTAAGCTATTCGTCATTGAAACTCTATGTAAGAATGCCTTGAAGTCTAATAAATGAGGAGAGATGTCTTTGTAGTCTGGAAATATTGCTGCCTGCAACAGTTTTATTTCAAAAATCAATTAATCTGTGGATTGTTTCTCATAAGTTTGGGTTAATGTTAGAAAATATATTTAATAAATAAACCTTTAATAATAAATATATGCAAACAAATTACACCATTCACAAATAATTAGTGAAGCCACAAAATAGTTAATGTATAATAATGGTTTATTATTAAAAATGATATTTGTATATTATATTATTCATAATTATGATTAATTGCATTGTTATTTATAAGTATAGTAATAAAAACTAGGGCTGTCAAACGTTTAATTGCGATTAATCGCATCCAAAATAAAAGTTTGGGTTTGCATAATATATGTGGGTGCACTGTTTATAGTTATTTTATAAATATGAATAAACACACATGCTTTAAGAAATATTTTCACGTATATACTGTATATAGATTTATATAAATATTTTATATATAAATAATATTTTTTTCTTAAATATACATGCGTGTGTGTATATATACAAAATAACATTATATTAATAAAACTATATTTATAATATATAATTACCATTTATAACATATAAAAATTTCTTATATTATATTAATAGTAATATTTTGAGTAGATCATGTCTGGTTTTCATACACATATTTTATTAATTACATTATTAATAATAATTATATTATAATTGTAATAGGTAATAGTTTATGTCTGGTTTTAATACCTATAAAAGTTTTTATATTAATTATATTATTATTAAACAAATTGCTCTTAATAATAATTAGAGGTAATAGGTCATATGCGGTTTTCATACTTATTGTAATATATTATTATTAATAATTATGATTCATTTCATTGTTATTAATCAGAATTATAGTATAATTTTAACAGGTTTAATCTGGTTTTCATACATATGTTATAGTCATAATTTTGATTACTCACATAATTTATTAATAGTACTTATTATATTTAACAGGTTACAGGTTGTCTCTAGTTGTCATACCTCATGTTTTCTATATTTAATGTGTTATAGTTATTTACTAATTTATGTTTAGTCATAAGAATAACTGAGAACTTATTTTGGGCTTATGAATCACAAGCTAAATACATTTTTGAGCAAATAATTTGTGAAATCTATTTTTATGCAGAATTGATTTGATTTGAGCTCATTTTAAAGCCCAATCTTTGATCTGTTGATGAAGACAGTGTTTGATTGTGTGTGTTTCAGGACGTGGAGGTTCCTCTGCACCTGCTGCGATACGTGTGTATGTTCTGCGGGAAGCACGGCCTCTCTCTGATGAAGGACTGCTTTGAGTTCGGCGCTCCCGACACTCTCCCCTTCCCCATCGCTCATGCCTTCATCACCATCGTCTCTAACGTGAGTCCGGCCGCTGCCAACCCCAGTCTGGCTTGTGTTTGACCGCTGACCAATCAGGTGTTTTTCTCTGTGTGTACAGATCAGAATATGGTTGCACATTCCCGCTGTGATGCAGCACATCATCCCTTTTCGCACTTACGTTATCAGGTAAGAGTGCGTTTCTAAACTGATCTGAAAAGTGTACAAGTGTTAATATGTGTGCAGAAATATCTGCATCTAATCAATCGTGACGAGACGAGCAAGACGGAGGCAGGGCAGAATCAAAGTACTCTTCGAAAGAGCGCTGCCGCCCGCCAAGAGTCTGCGCTCGGTTCAGTTGCTAGGAAGAGCATCCCTCACCATGGCAACAGTCGCCACGGTTCTCCTCACATGACCTTGGGGGAGCCAGACGGCTGAGAGAGCCGGTCATGTGACTCGAGCCAGACCGGATTAGAGAGAGAGAGAGAGAGAAAGAAATAAAATTATATTTTAAGATTTATCATACACGCACACATATATAAATAATGCACATATCACATAAATATTGATCCACCTAGAAAAATACAATCATCCCAAAATTATTAGATTATATTCTTAATATATATTATATTATATTGTCGTGTATGTGTGTATACACACACACACACAACACATAATATAATATATACTAAGAATATAATCTAATCATTTATGATATAATATAATCATTTATTATTCATTACCAAAAGTAATCCCATCTCAAAATTACAAAATTATTATATTAATTATAAATATATATATATATATATATATAAAATTAATTAATTATATATATAGATTAAATTACAGTAATATGTGCATTATATTATATAGTATTATTATATAATTATGTTGTATTATATTTTTAATAGATGTATTATTTTATTTTCATTATATTATTATTATTATTATATTTATTTATCTACCTTAAAAAGTAATCCCAAATAAAAATGATTATTATATTTTAACATTATATTAAATAGATTATATTAAATCTCAATACTATATAAATATTCATCCACCTAGAAAAAACTATCGTCCCTATATTATTTTATATCATATTCAAATCTACACATTTATATATAATTAAATTTTCAATTAATATCATAAAATGCATTTTTTTTTTATTGAACGTACATTTTCATAGATTTACAAAAGAAAAGCAGACTGAAAATCATACAGCTATTATGTATTACATTATTAAACTATTAAACGGACACATTTAATTGATTAAAATTTTCACTTTCTGAGGTTTTTAACATTCGGTGTAAACCGAGCTTTGGCTATCTCTCTCTGCCTTAAAATGAAAACTCAGACGTGCTGATCTTGAATCTCCCCTGTATGACGTCATACGGGGGAAAGGTTACCTCCCCTTTCTCTGCTTTGCCCGCCCTGAGAATGTCTCTCTCTCTCTCTCTCTCTCCAGGTATCTGTGCAAGCTGTCGGATCAGGAGTTGCGTCAGAGCGCGGCGCGTAACATGGCCGATCTGATGTGGAGCACGGTGAAGGAGCCGCTGGACAGCGCGCTGTGTTTCGACAGAGAGAGTTTGGACCTGGCCTTCAAGTACTTCATGAGCCCAACGCTCACCATGAGACTGGCCGGACTGAGCCAGATCACGGTACGAGGCGCACACAAAACTCAAACGCCCTTTCCCCATTGAATCCAGTCTGTAACTGCTCAAGTAGACATCAGATTGAGCTTGCTCTCGATGGGGGTTTCCCGACTATTAAGACGGTCGTAAGAAATTGGTACTCTCACACATTTTGGCCACGACGAGGCGTTTCTGAAAAAGTTCACGACCGCAAATTGTGTGCATGTGCATCAAATTTCATGCTTTTATGAAAAAGTGAACATTAGGGCTGGGGAATAAATATCGATTTCTCGATGTTAATCGATTCTCATTTTTACGAACCGATATCGATTCTTAAATCTCAAGAATCGATTAGTCATCCTGTTTCATTTGAATGAATGGGACGTTGTATCGCGGCTGCGCGCATCCAAAAAAATCGCAGTAATCTTTGTCCTTTTGTTACAAAGTCTCAATTTTCAAATTACGTCCATTTTCTTTAGAAATTCAAAAACATAAATAAGGTTTTGGCGTGAGATCGCTCTGGCTCAGCTCAAGAGAAGCAGCAGCGCTGATCTCTCTTCCGGCTTAATGATACCAGTCACAGCGCCAAATAAACATGAATGAGCATCTGAAAGTGTGTTAAAGATAGAGTACAACTTATCCAAATCCGTATCATGTCACATTGATTCGCTCAATCAGCATTTTAACCGTGGAAAGACGTCCACATCCAAACAATGTCATGCATCGTCATATTTACCTCAGAAAACCCACATAAACTTGTTAGTCAGATAAAAAAAATAACTCTAGAGAGGAGCATTTTGCTAAATATATACACCATATTACATATGCGTTATAATCTTAATGTTCTTCAATATTAAATGCATTTTTGAATAAATCTGGCAAGTTGACAGCCACCATTTAAATGTTTATATAATCTTCTTATTATAAAAATAAATAAAAGTGTAATTTAAGTGTTTTTATAGCTACAAAACAGTTCATTATTACCTTCATAACAAAGCCTAGTAGGCTACAACTAGACTCCCATAGTTTACAGCATTAGTTGAGAGATTTGATTTCCTTGAGAAAATTTGCCATTTATTGGAACTGATATCCAAAATAATCAATATCGAATCGAATCGAAATCGAATCGAATTGTGAAATTTGTGTCAATACCCAGCCCTAGTGAACATAGTATTCACATAATTCACATATCGTAATTGAGCATTCGCAGCGAGGGCTCCTAAACTAGGGAAGAGTGACCCTGTTGAGAAATGATCATCATAAAACGCACTTTTAATATTTTTCGAGGTCTCCTGTGTATTTTTAGTTTTTGTGTATAGCTCTTCATTCATGAATTTAACGTTGTTAATAAATGTGTTTTCGGTAGAATCAGCTGCACACCTTCAATGACGTGTGCAACAACGAGTCGCTGGTGTCCGACACCGAGACGTGAGTGTTTTCGACTCCACTGCCGTTAGTAGTTCAGTCGAGCTGGACGTCCGTTGACATGTTTGTCTGATCCCGCAGGTCGATAGCAAAGGAACTCGCCGACTGGCTCATCAACAACAATGTTGTGGAGCACATCTTTGGACCAAATTTGCACATCGAGGTGAGGAGACGTTTGGCTCGTGTTTATCCTTGTAGTGTTTTGGCTCTCATTGCTTCTGATTGTGTTTGTATTGTTCCTGCTGTAGATCATTAAACAGTGCCAAGTGATCCTGAACTTCCTGGCAGCCGAGGGCAGACTGAGCACTCAACATGTGGACTGTATATGGGCCGCCGCTCAGGTACACACACACACACACGGTCTCTCTTTTCGGCCTTTGTGACTCGTTTATTTGCCTCGTTAACTCGGTCTCTGTGTGTTCTGTAGCTGAAACACTGCAGTCGCTACATCCACGACCTGTTCCCCTCGCTCATAAAGAACCTGGACCCGGTTCCTCTGCGGCACGTGCTCAGTCTGGTGTCAGGGCTGCACCCCAGCGCACACACCGAACAGGTACGCCGATTGATGATTCGTGATGAACATTAACTCGCTCGTTTGAGCTCTCACTCTCATACATTGGTGAGTTTTGAGACTGTGTACTGAGCCGTCCTGCGTGTGGTTCGCAGACGCTGTATTTGGCGTCCATGTTGATCAAGGCCTTGTGGAATAATGCCCTGGCTGCCAAAACTCAGCTGTCCAAACAGAGCTCCTTCGCCTCCCTGCTCAACACCAACATTCCCATGGGCAACAAGAAAGGTGCGTGGCCTCTGCTTTCTGATGTTCATCATGCCACGGATTTAAGATTGATCTCCAGTTGGCCTTGTTGAATGCTAAATGTGGATTCTGTTCACAAAATACTGAATTAGACACTGAATTCTTATTGTATTCAATTTAGGTCAGTGCACTAATAAATCAACCAGAGGGCCATATTTAGTCATTTGCCTTTTATGGCAACAAATTATTAATTCTTTTATTTATTTAGCCACTATGGCTAAGATAATGCTATTTTATTTATTTATTTTGTCACTATGGCTAAGATAATGCTATTTTATTTATTTATTTTGCCACTATGGATAAGATAATGCTATTTTATTTATTTATTTTGTCACTATGGCTAAGATAATGCTATTTTATTTATTTATTTTGCCACTATTGCTAAGATAATGCTTTTTTATTCATTTATTTTGCCACTACAGTTAAGATAATGCTATTTTGTTTATTTATTTTGCTACTATGGCTAAGATAATGCTATTTTAGTTGTATTTATTTTGCCACCATGCCTAAGATGATGCTAAAATGATATTTTATGTATTTATTTTGCCACTATGTCTAAGATAAAGCTATTTTATTCATTTATTTTGCCACTATGGCTATAAACATCAGTTTACACTATCTTTACCCCAGGTTCTCCTGCAGGAAGCCCAGAGAGCAGCGACAACAGCGACACGCATCACAGTGGAGGAAGTGACATGGAGATGGACGAGCCAATCATGAGCAGCGGAAAGCGAGGGCAGCAGAGGCTGTCGGACACAGAGGTAACGCAAATATCCATCTGAACACCAGAGGGCGTCTCACATACGATAACATTCCAGGAAATCCCTACCGCTGTAGCTGAATAAACAGAAGATTGAAACGCTTTGATTAATTAAACATGACTAATAAACACACGACCGCCTTATTCTGTGTGTGAAGCCGCATCATCTCACAGAAGGATGAGCTCATCTCTCATGATGGAGTGAGTTTGGAGTAAAGCATGTTATTAAAAGTTGTCTTATGTGCCGCTTTTTCAAATGCACGTTATCAGTGACTCAAACTCACAGCGCTTTCATACGGAGCAGCGTTTACTGAGTCGTACATCAATGACAAGCTGCGCGTAGAAAATTATCACAGCCTTTGCGCTTTCATAATCACAATATGCTAAATCGGTTTAATGTAAATTGCGATTAATCGCGCAGCGCTAATGTAGGTGTTTTCTGCTATTCTAGGAGTCTCTGCAGGGCAGCTCGGACGAGACGGCTAACAGCGGCGAGGAGGGCAGCAGCAGCGGACGCAGCGAAGCCTCGAGCAACGAGGCCGGCTCCAGTCGAGCCAGCCAATCAGCAGGCAGCCCTGGCAGCGAGATGCACTCCGACGACATGGCTGACAGTGAGGCCTTGAAGGAGGAAGAGGAGGAGGAAGAAGAGGAGGATGACGACGAGGACGATGACGAGGACGATGAGGACGACGAAGACGACAGACCCGCCGTCCCCACCGAGAGCAGTCCGCAAAAAGAAACCCGAGAGCCTTCTGCGTCAGAGATGCGCAAACGCAAAGCCGGCGAAGCCCTCGGAGAGGTTCAAGGTCCTCCAGAGCGTCCCGGCATTCCCGTCTCCGGACTTCCCAAAACAAAATCCATCCCTTTCACTCCGGAAGCAGCCGCCATCATGGCTGCCTCGTCTTCCTCCCTCAGGCTCCTTGAACCCTGCTCTTCTTCATCGTTGTGCCTGGAGGGAACGTCGGGAGAACAGGCTGATCCCTCCTTACATTCCCAATCCCAGGATCCCCAGCAGGGCGGCCCGGAGATGGACTCCTCCGGTTCCCAGGAGCCGTCATGCATGCCTCGGCCGACGGACTTCCTGACGGAGGCCATGGGCAACGAGTTCTTCAACTGCAGGCGTTTCATCAGCCCTCAGCATCACCATCATCACCACCACCATCATCATCATCACCAACATGATGGGTGAGGCTCCCTTTCAAATGTGTTGTTGACGTTGTTGAGCTCCCTAAAACTCTGCATTATGGGATTGGGATCTTACAGAGGACCTATTAAGTCTTGATTTTGTTTTTAGGGTTTTCACGCTTGAATGTGTCTCCTCCCAGTCTGTCAGTAACGCTCTGTTAGTTCCTGTCTCTATGAAGCCCCTCCTTCTGAAAAGCACACTGTGCTCTGATTGGTCGGCGGGACCAATATTTTGTAACTGCTTCAAACTTGTTTTGGGAACTTCTAATGCAACTCGACCTGACCTCGCTTCTTTTTTTGCGTATGTCTCGGGCTAGGATTATTTAAATGAGGAATATTGTGACGTGTTTGTCCCTGAATATAAACTCAAGACTACAATGGAGGCGTTTCAGGGAGTTACACTGATATTAGAGCCTGACCGATATTATTGGCCGATATTACTGTACGTTTACACCGCCACCGGCGAGAGCGTCAAAGTGGCTGGAAGTCATTCATTTTCATTGAGAGCCGGCGGTGAGCTCCGGCGAGAGCGGCGCGTTTCGGACGGCGAGAGCGGCGAGCAGAGTTGAAATCAGTTCAACTTTATGGTAATAAGCAATGACGCGGTTCGGCGGCAACCGGTGGCAACCAATCGGAATGTAGAAGTGCTCCGTTTGAGAGAATCCCAGAGAACGTAGTCCTGTAAACTTTGGTTCCGGCCACATTAGTTCCCAAGCAAAATAGAAGAGGTTGATAATTTGAATTTGATAAGAGGGCGTGCAAAACTATTTATAGGCAAGATTTTCGTGCTAGAACACAATTTTTTTTTAGCGAGAATGCAAATTATAATAGCACTTAACCATGAACACACAAGCCACACCACACACATATGGCTTTTAATTTGTTTATTTCGTTAGCAAACATGTCACTATAATTTTAAAGTTATTTCCACCGATCAATTTTCTGCAAAAATAACGACTGACATGCTTGTTTGCTTTGTGGCCCCTTTAAATACCGTTTCCCCCCCCCCCCACGCATTCGATCTACGTCAGAGCATCAGAGCATCCACGAATCTTTCCACAGCGTCGTTAACAGAGCGGCAAGAGCGAATTTTGCCGCTCTCGCCGGCGGCGGTGTGAACGTACGGTTAGGCATTTTCTAAACTATCGGTATCAGCAGTTATAATGGCCAACGAATGAATATTTCAAAAATAAAATAAAAAAAAAAACCCGGAGGAAACACGCTTGAACCATGTCATGAGTGTTGGAGTTGTATAGTTTGTCCACCAGAGGGCACTCTACACCGTCCCTGTTGGCAACACTCTTGAGTTGGTCACGATACATAGATTGCTTGAATAACAATTAAAAGAACATCCCCATCAGTTCTCTTAACTCAAATAAGCATGACTATCATGTCCAGTTTTGCCGCAGTTCGATAAGCTGAGAGTGAAGCGGAATTAGCTAGTAATAGTTACGTTACGTTGTTACAGTGTAGTTGACTGACAGTCCTTTTAACTTTTGACAATGTGACTGAAGTATTTCTTTAATAGCGCGTGACAGTTATAGCAATGAGACGGATCATCTCTCCTTGGCCTGTTATATTGAAAATATAGCTAAATTGCTAAACCATTGCTAAATTATGGCTCATCATAGACTAGCTAACCACAAAGCTGGCTAATGCCACTGTCATCAGTCTGTTCTGTTGTGACAATAAAAGAAACAAGTTTCTTTTTAAAATGCATGATCATATTATTTTAGTCAAAACTCATAAATAACTTCAAATAACTAATGTTAGGGAAATCTCTTAATGTTTTGTTGCACGTTTCTGAAATAAAAATAAAAAATATCGGCCGATATATCGGATTTTAAATCGGTATCGGCCTTCAAAATCCTTTATCGGTCGGCCTCTAACTGATATAGACACTGATATATAGAATAACTTTATGCTTTTGTAATTTTGCAGACCTTTTTCAAGCTCAAAAAGCAACATCACACACTAAAGTTGAAAAAGTTGCCTTAAATTGCTGGCTATGTAGACGGCTCTCTAGGTTTCGGCTCAGAGTAGAAGTCTGCAAACCCGCGGCACAACGCAGGATCTCTGGGACGCGTCCCAACAGTGCAGCGCGGGACTAGTTTGTGCTAGATGAATGGGTGTGGGAGGGAAGATACTGATATATGTGTGGGAAATGACTCATGGGCTCCCATAGTACTAATAATAGCACCGCACAGGTCTGTCACTGGAGATCTAAAGCGGTGTGTGCAGTGTTGTAGTACTCGAGACTCGGACTCGTCTCGGTCTCGAGACCATATTTTAATGGTCTTGGTCTTGTCATGGATGTGCATTTGGACTCGGAATTGACTCGTACTCAAACATTTTTTTTTTTAGGACTCGGAATTATTCCCGAGTCCACTCGAGTTCAATTCAAAATATTTATCATGATTATTAATGTATGTTAATAAAATATTTCTTTAAATTGATTGACACGCCCAGTGATTGGTGATTTTCTAGTGCGCAACTGCGCATGACAAATTGTAATAAAATTACTTTTAACACCACCTACTATGTGGCCTTTTTACCCTAAACTGATCATATTTTTTAAACTCTAAGTAAATTCAGTAAAAAAAAAAAAGGATTTCTCTAAGTAAATAAAAGTAAATTAGGTAATCAACCCTCACTGGTCTCGGTCTCGACTTGGAATCGACCGTCTCTGGACTCGGACTCGACTCTCTATGGACTCGGTCTTGACTCGGACTCGACTCTCTCTGGTCTCGGTCTAGACTCGGACTCGAGTGAGGTGGTCTCGACTACAACACTGGTTGTGTGTGTGGAAATTGGAATTAGAATAGAATTTAACCGGAATGGGACGGAAAAATCCGCGTAGACCTCTTTCTATGGGCTTTTGTGGGTGGGAACGGGACAAAACGTGAAAGTTTCGGGCGGGAGCGAGATAACGTCGTTTTGGCGGGAACAGCACTGAATCGAATCGCAGAGCCATTGTGTTTTCTGCTAACACACTCACTCTCTCCGCAGTCACATGGTAGAGGACATGCTGAGCGCCGATGACGTAAGCTGCAGCAGTTCCCAAGTCAGCGCCAAATCCGAGAAGAACATGGCAGATTTTGACGGAGAAGAGTCCGGATGTGAGGAAGAGCTGGTCCAGATCAACTCTCACGCTGAGCTCAGCTCACACCTGCAGCAACACCTGCCCAACCTGGCCTCCATATACCACGAGCACCTGGTGCAAGGTACACACACACTCCTCAGTGAAGCGCGCCACTTAGGGGTGGGGGAAAAAATCGATTCTCGATGCATCGCGATGCGGACGTGGACGATCCTGAATCGATTCACAAATGTCAAAAAATCGATATGTATTTATAATAACGTAATATTGACGGAACGCGAAAGACGGAACTCTGAAGCGCGGAAGTGCAGTGGCGGGACCGTCTGTGGCGTGCACATAACAGAGATGAGATGGCACGCGAGATCCAAACACTTTCCTTGTTAGGTTAAAAGCTGACGTGTGGAAATATTTTGGCTTCTGAAGTTGAAGGGGGAAAGGAGCTGGACAAGAGCCGCACTAGTTGTACGCTTTGTGGAATAAAACCAACGACGGAAACACGACAAATATGATAAGCCATATGACACCTTTCCAGCCAGAGGAGGAAAAACACTCGGCTGCACCAGTCGTTATATTATTTATTTACTACAAGTATATGCTCCTAGTTCAGGCACACATTTATTTTCCTGGTCCTTCTTTGTAATGTTAATAAAATATATTGTGCATTAATTCTATATGGGTCATTACTTTGTAATTTTAAAGAAAATTATTTATAGTCACACACACAAAAGATTCAGATAATCGATTTGTAACATTATAAATGTCTTGTACTTTAACTTTTGATCAACTTAATTTATCCTTGATGAATAAAAGTATAGATTTCTTTTTTCTTTCGCCCAAAAAATTAAATAAAAATTCTTACCGACTCCAAACATTTGAACGGTATTGTTTAATGTTACAAAAGCTTTCTATTTCAGATAAATGCTGTTCTTTAGAATTTCTGGGTGATTCTCTGAATCGGGTGCCCTTCAAGTCCCCCAAACTTGCTTCAAATATTTTCAATTGAAGGAAATCTCAAAATACATTTTAATGCTGTCAATTAATAGAACCAGGTGCATTTGCATTATAATGCAACACAATTGCTTTTGAAAAAAAAAATTAAAGTTAATAAATTTAGTAGACAAAGTAGTAGACAACAAGCATGTTTGCATGTCCCCACTAACCATCATTATATTTTCACTGAATATCAAACAAATACAAAGTCCAATTAATACCAAAATGTTGCTGCTGCTAATATAATCATATGTTGATCTAGTTTATTTTCGTTTACTGTTGTGAAATGGAAAATCAATAATCGGTAATCGAGAATCGTTAATAATCGAAAATCGACTGTAATCGAATCGGGACTTCAATAATCGTAATCGAATCGAATCGGGAAATCAGACAGATTAACCACCCCTAGTGTTCATCTACACACAAGCGGGATTTCAGAGTCTCGGAGCAGCACCACACAATCTCCATTAGGGCTGGGTAATAAATATCGATTTCTCGATATTAATCGATTCTCATTTTTACGAACCGATATCGATTCTTAAATCTCAAGAATCGATTAGTCATCCTGTTTCATTTGAATGAATGGGACGTTGTATCACGGCTGCGCGCATCCAAAAAAATCGCAGTAATCTTTGTCCTTTTGTTACAAAGTCTCAGTTTTCAAATTACGTCCATTTTCTTTAGAAATTCAAAAACATAAATAGTGTTTTGGCGTGAGATCGCTCTGGCTCAGCTCAAGAGAAGCAGCTGATCTCTCTTCCGGCTTAATAATACCAGTCACAGCGCCAAATAAACATGAATGAGCATCTGAAAGTGTGTTAAAGATAGAGTACAACTTATCGAAATCCGTATCATGTCACATTGATTCGCTCAATCAGCGTTTCAACCGAGGAAAGACGTCAGTTAAACAGCTTGTAATCAATGTCATGCATCGTCATATTTACCTCAGAAAACCCACATCAACTCGTTAGTCAGCTAGAAAAAATAACTCTAGAGAGGAGCATTTTGATAAATATATACACCATATTACATATGCATTATAATCTTAATGTTCTTCAATATTGAATGCATGTTTGAATAAATCTGGCAAGTTTTTATGACAGCCACCATTTAAATGTTTATATTTCATATAATCTTCTTATTATAAAAATAAATAAAAGTGTAATTTAAGTGTTTGTATAGCTACAAAACAGTTCATTATTACCTTCATATTAGGCTAATGAAGTCTATAGGCTACAACTAGACTCCCATAGTTTACAGCATTAGTTTAGAGATTTGATTTCCTTGAGAAAATTTGCCATTTATTGGAACTGATATCCAAAATAATCAATATCGAATCGAATTGCAAGCTTGTGAATTCGAAATCGAATCGAATTGTGAAATTTGTGTCAATACCCAGCCCTAATCTCCATCACTACAAAATCGCTTATAACCCAGCAAGCAATAGCCGTCTAGGTTTACTAGAACGATATAGTCTGACTATGAGCCAAAATAATGTCGTTTTTGCCAAAATAACTTTGTCTGTATGACATTCCATCATATTATCCAAGTCAACAGTGGCATTAGGTAAAAAGGCATACAAGGCATTCGGTTTGTCTTGTTTTAGCCTAGACGTCTGGGCTGTGTCTTTTGAATGCACAATTGCTTGCTGGGAACAACAACACCGCCCCAACTGTCTTCCCAAATCTCTTATGAGAATCTTTTATAAATCTGTTGTCAATAGAGAAGCTTTAACGTCTTTTCCATCAAAAAAAAAGCTGTTTTAATATTTGAAAGCATCGAAATGAACATAAATCTTAGTATTGTAATTTCAGTCAACTTTTACACATAGGAAACAAAGTAATACGACAGTGAGACACTGAGTTAATTTAATCAGACCAAAGTCACATGATCATTTTAATCCGATGTTTGTTTTTTCTAATTGTCCTCTCCAGGTCCGTCGGTGCACAAACATCAGTACTCAACCCACGCGGTGACTGACATCAACCTGGACAACGTCTGCAAGAACGGAAACACTCTTCTGTGGGACCTAGTCCAGGACGATAACGCGGTATGTGTGCTTCACAGCGGACTATCTGAAGCGTTTCGTGTGTAGATTGCGATTCTCATGTTGTCATTGTGAGCAGATCCACCTATCGGAGGGCTTGATCAATGAGGCGGAGAAGTTGCTGTGCTCTCTGGTCTGCTGGTTCACTGACCGTCAGATCCGCATGCGTTTCATCGAGGGCTGTCTGGAGAACCTCGCCAACCACCGGTGAGGCCGTTACAGAGCTGGATGAAACTGCTGAAGAGGTTCGGTCTTCTGGCGGAGATGTTTGACCGTTGTGTGTGTGTGTGTGTGTGTGTGTTCATCAGGTCGGTGGTGGTGTCCTTGCGTTTGCTGCCGAAGCTCTTTGGGACATTCCAGCAGTTCGGCTCCAGCTATGACACTCATTGGATTACCATGTAAGAGAAACGTCCAATTAATAAGATTAGAGGACAAAAAAATGAATTAAAATGACAAAAACACAGGAAAATTACTTAAACCGATAATATAAACACAGGCTTTCAATTCAAAATATTCGTAAATATTATGATAGTACGCCCCATTTAATAACTGTTGCTATGTCCGTTGAGCCACGAGCTACTTTTCATATGAAACAAAGTCTCAACTTTCAAATTTGGCCTTTTTTTAAAAGAAATCTTAAACAATAAATACACTTTCGTCTCTTTAATCATGTCGTGACAGATCGCTCAGTTAAAGCTGCTCGTGAACCGATCATTTCTTTCTTCTAGTTCATTTATAGCATCAAATAAACATGAATGAACATCAGAAGGAATGTTGAAAGACATCAGTACATAGTTTTTCCACAGGCGTTTCTGACTGGCGGATTCGGCAGATTATGATTGGTCAGATCGCCTGTCAATCAAACTCCCTGTGAAGGGTGAAGTGGAACTTGGATTAGTTTACAGATGTTTTTGAGTGAGTAAATGTTCATATTTTCTTTGTGTGTGTGTGTGTGTGTGTGTGCTGCAGGTGGGCGGAGAAGGAGCTGCACATGATGAAGCTCTTCTTTGATGATCTGTTACACTATATCCAGGACGTGAGAGAGCAGTGTCACAAATTCGCTCTGTAAGTCTGGGTGTTTGTCTATATTTCTGTATTACGTGTTAGAGTCGGTAAATTTTGTTGTTTGCTGGTCTCTTCTGCTCACCAATACTGCTTTTAATTGATCAAAAACACTGTAGTATTGTGAAAAATAGGGCTGTCAAACGATTAATCGCGATTAAACGCATCCAAAATAAAAGTTTGTGTTTACATAATATATGTGGGTGGACTGTGTATAATTATTATGTATATATATAAATACACACACATGCATGTATATTTAGGGGAAAAAAATTCTTTATATATAAAATATTTGTATTTATATATAATATAAATTATATATAAATCTATATACACTAAATACATGAAAATATTTCTTAAATATATACAAGCATGTGTGTGCATTTATATACATATATATATATATATATATATATATATATTAGGGCTGTGCAAAAGTTAATTGCGATTAATCGCATCCAAAATAAAAGTCTGTGTTTACATAATATATTTGTGTGTGCTGTATATAATTATTTTGTATATATAAATACCTATGCATGCATGTATATATTTAAGAATTATTTGCGCTTAAATTCTGTATATATTTATAAATACATAATCTATATTATATAAATATAAATATTTTATATATGAATAACACATTTTCTTAAATATATACATGCATGTGTGTGTATTTATATATACAAAATAATTATATACAGCACACACCAATATATTATGTAAACACAGACTTTTATTTTGGATGCGATTAATCGCAATTAATTTTTGCACAGCCCTAATATATATATATATATATATATAAAATAATTATACACAGTGCACCCACATATATTATGTAAACACAAACTTTTATTTTGGATGCGATTAATTGTTTGACAGCCCTAGAAAATTATTACAATTTAACACGATTGTTATTTATTTGATTGTATTTTAAAATGTAATTAATTTCTGTGATCAAAGCTTAATTTACAGCATCGTTACTCCAGTCTTCAGTGTCAATTGATCCTTCAGAAATCAATTATCAATGTTGAAAACAGTTGTGCTGCTTATATTATTTCTATGGAAACCACGATATATTTTTTACAGGATTCTTAGATGTATAGGAAGTTCAAAAGAACAGCATTTATTTAAAATGTATAACATCACAAATGTCTTTCCTGTCACTTTTGATGAACTAAATGTGTCCTTTCTGAATAAAGTGAGTGTTTAACATCATACAAACGTGTCTCAGGTACAGTCACAGCGCGGAGGTGCAGGTGCGTCTGCAGTTCCTCACCTGTGTGTTCTCAACGCTCGGATCACCTGACCACTTCAGTGAGCGTCTCTCTTTATCCCTCACACATCGCTGCATGTGAGAATTGCTCTGTAACCATGCGAATATCCTGTGTGTGTGTGTGTGTCAGGGTTGAGTCTGGAGCAGGTGGACATCCTATGGCACTGTTTAGTAGAGGACTCTGAGTGTTACGACGACGCCTTGCACTGGTTCCTAAACCAGGTCCGCAGTAAAGACCAGCACGCGATGGGCATGGAGACATATAAACATCTCTTCCTGGAGAAGGTCTGGCCAGCTTATAGTTAAACCCTAACCTTTACGCACCATGAGAATGAATCTTTCATCACCTGATTCTCGCCGTCTCTCTCTTTCTCAGATGCCTCAGCTGAAGCCGGAGACGATCAGCATGACGGGACTTAACTTGTTTCAGCATCTGTGTAATCTGGCTCGTCTGGCCACCAGCGCTTATGACAGCAGCTCCAACTGCGAGGTTTGATGCAGCGAATCTCCAAATCTCTATGGTTCGTCTGGATATGTTCTTCTTTCTGACCCCTCTCGCCCTCTCTCTCTCTCTGTAGTTGTGTGGTATGGATCAGCTGTGGGGAATCGCGTTGAGGGCTCAGTCTGCAGACATCAGTCGAGCTGCGATCCAGTACATCAACTCCTATTACATCAGCGGTCAGTGCACAACAAACTCTTGCGTGTATTGGAGAATTCATAAACATTCAATGTTTACAGTTTTATAACCTCTCATATTTAGAATAAATGCTGGAACAAACATTATTGCTCTCAATTATTTTACTAGAGAGATGTTTTGATTGTGTATTGGATGGATGAATGATATATAGATCGATGGATGGATGGATGGATGCAGGATAAATAGTTCTATGGATGGATGAATAAATAGATGGATAAATAGATGGACGGTTAGATGGATGGATAGAAAAGCGGATGGATGGATGGATAGAAAAGCGGATGGATGAATGGATGGGTAATTAGATGAATTGATGGTTGGATGGATAGATAAATAAATAGATGGATGGTTTGATGGATATAAGGTGGATGATGGATGGATAGAAATATAAAAATATGGATGGATGGATGGATGGATTGATAAACAGATTAATGGATGGAAAGAAATATAAAAATATGGATGGATGGATGGATAAACAGATTAATGGATAAGTAGATGGATGAATGAATAGATGGACAAATAGATGGGTGACTGAATGGATGGATAATTAGATGGATGGTTTGATGGATAAATACATGGGTGAATGGATGGATAATTAGATGAATGGTTGGATGGATAAATAGATGGATGAATGAATGGATGGATAATTTAAATGGATGAATGAATGGATGGATAATTAGATGGACGTTGGATGGATTTATAGATGGATGTAGGATGGATGAATGAACAGATGCATAAATAGATGGATGAATGAATAGATGGATAAATGGATGGGTGAATGAATAGATGGATAAATAGATGGATGAATGAATAGATGGATGGTTGGATGGATAAATAGATGGATGAATGAATGAATAGACAATTAGATGGCTAGTTGGATGGATAAATAGATGGATGTTTGAATGGATGGATTATTAGATGGACGGTTGGATGGATAAATGGATGGATAGAAAAGCGGATGGATGGATAATTAGATGAATCAATGGATGGTTTGATGGATAAAAGGTGGATGATGGATGGATTGAAAGTTAACAATGTGGATTGATGGATGGATGGATAACAGTCTGCCCTAGTGTAGTTTATGATGATTGTCCTTTTTGTATTCTGAGTTATGAGTGTGTAATGAGTGTGTGTGACCGCAGGTAAAACGGGTCTGGAGAAGGAGCAGGAGTTCATCAGTAAGTGTATGGAGAGCTTGATGATGGCGTCTGCTAACCTGGAGAAAGACGCCCACTCCAGCCTCACCATCATCGAGAGAGGACTTCTGCTGCTCAAAACGCACCTGGAGGCCTTCAGACGCAGGTACACACACACACACACACACACTGGAAGAAAACCATGCATACATGAGAAATTCACGTTGACATTGGTGGTCACATTTATGACCTTTACCCTGTAGAATAGCACAGTTATGGCATTTACTTATGTCTAAACTCACTTATTGAGTGTGTGTGTGTGTGTGTGTGTGTGTGTGTGTGTGTGTGTGTTTTCAGGTTTGCGTATCACCTGCGTCAGTGGCAGATCGAGGGGACGGGCATCAGCAGTCATCTGAAAGCTCTCAGTGATAAACAGTCTCTCCCGCTCAGAATCGTGTGTCAACCGGCAGGACTCCCTGACAAGGTTCACCTTCATCATCATCATCATCACTATTGCTCAAACATCAAGCTAAGTTTAATAAAGCTTTCTTCATGAACGTGCTGATTCTCATGTTGTGTGTGTGTGTGTGTGTGTGTAGATGACGATCGAGATGTACCCTAGTGACCAGGTGGCTGACCTGAGGGCAGAGGTCACGCACTGGTACGAGAACCTTCAGAAGGATCAGCTCAGCCAGCAGGCGCAGCTGCAGGAGTTCGGCCAAACAAGCCGGCAGCAGGACTTCCCAGGTGCACACACACACACACACACACACACACACACACACACACACAGAAAACACATGTGCTCTATTGACTGGTGTCTGAACCAATAGTATATTGCACACAAATGCTGTTCATTTAAAATGTCTGTTTATCTGTCTGTCTGTCTGTATGTTTGTTTATCTATCTGTCTGTCTGTCTGTCTGTATATCTATCTATCTATCTATCTATCTATTAGGGGTGCACGATATTGACAAAAATGTGATATTGCGATATCGATAATGAATATTGCGATATCGATATTAATTTCGATATTTTTAAACGGATGTAAAACTACAAAAGTTATTGGAAAACGCATCAAAAAAAGATTAATAAATAAAACAAATAAATAAAAGTTTTCTTATAACATAATATTTATTTCAACTGACAGTCATATTGGACTGGTACAGCATTAATATATATAATAACCATGTCTACAGAACAGGACATGTTACTAGTTGTGTACACTAAAGTGTAAAAGATAATAAATAAATAGCAAGTCTACAGAACACACTATGCAACATAAACGCCACTATATGTGTTTTCTTTGACCGGATAATATTAGCTATCTGATCGTGAAAAGAGGTGTAAATGCCCTGTGAAACGCATTCGTGACGTATTTGAATCTAATCGCTCAAACCACTTCAGGAGGCGGTCTGGGCCGCATTTCAGTCGAAACTGGACAAATGTAAATGCCTCTCGTTGTTGAAGCAACATATGTAAAATGTACTCCTTCCAAAAACGCTAAAAATGAGAACGTTACAGGTCATGTTATGGCCAGATGACGCCGCGCGCGACTGCAACACGCATCACAGGGGATGAGCAGCTGAACGCGCAAACTATCGCAAATCAAAGTGAAAGTAAGTCGCAGACGCTTTTCACAGTTATCTTCATTGAAAGTAAATAAACGAACTGATCTTATTTTACCTGATGATCGTAAAATGCAGCCCATAACTGTTGCTTTCGGTGACGTGCACTCCATTAAATCTGCATATAGCGTGGGAATTGAAGATCGTATTTTGATAAATCAGATAGCTATCCGATCAGTGAACACGCATGAAGTTGCCAGGTGGACCGTGGCCTGATGTTTACTTATGCGCTGGTGTGCGCGTCGAGCCGGCAAGTGTGTGTGGGACTGTGTGGTAGGAGAG